>NW_026578153.1:0-280000 GCF_029603195.1 Condylostylus longicornis
TAAGTCTACTTTTTTTTTCAAAACACACCCATTCTATATATATATATATATTTTTTTCCTATTGAATATTAAGATAAAAGTTGAAACAAAAAATATCTTAAAAATGATTATAAAAAAGTCCTATTAATTAAACAAATAATTAGCTTCTTTTAGATTTAATTATGTAATACGTAGATAATAATATAAGTTAATACGTATAGCAGGTTCGAACCCTGAAAAATGCGAATTGTCAGATTAATGTTTTTTGTTCTTTTTTAAAGTGAAATTAAAAAAATCTTTCCGTTACAAATCAATATCAGCGAGTTTCCGCCCCTAAATATTGTTTTATTGTAAAAGTTTAATGCAAAAAATAATATTTTCTTATTAAATTTTGTCTTAAAAAAATATTGTAAATAAATTTAATGTATGTTTTGCTTACTAATACATTTGAGTATGCATCAAATGTTCACTTCCAAAAATCAATTTATAAAGAATATTTATACTACCAAATGTAAATAAAAATTACCCCCATGAGATGTAGTATCAGTGTGGAAGAAGGTGGTCACAAAGCATCATTGGAGAGAATTCTTGCTTTTTCTGGGACCCTACTCGCAAAACCCTATCTAATTCCCTTTGTGCCATGCCTCTAGCCCTTCTATAAGTACCCGTACTTCTTCACACCCCACAAGTAGCTATATATGTAAAAAAATAAGATTTTTGAAGAGTTATAGGAAATATGAATAAAATAAATAATTAGGAAAGTAAATACAAGGGACTGCGTACCGTGGTAGTCTGATAAGCAGAAGGTTATTAGATCGATGCTTGTCTGGATATCATCGTATTTTTTTTCTCTTGGATTATTTTATTTTGTTTAAATTTTTTATTTTATGTTTTTAATATATAACGTAACAGATAAATATTGCTTTAAAAGTTTAAGAAAAATTTTCAAAAAATATCGTTACAATAGAAAAGAAAAATTCGCGAAAATTTTAAATACATATACGTACATAAGCATGTATGTATATTTTTTTCAAAGTTTCCTAACGAGTTTTTTTTAAGGCTTTCGATATGTTTGCAAACAGCTTTGAATATTATTAAAAGTAAACATACAGGAATACATTTTCAAAATAAGAAATGGTTTAAGCAGGAACAGAATATTAATCTTCGCCATCTGACTCTATTTTTCTTTTATTTCGGACCATGTTTTACTGGCCCCTCACCTTTTTTTCTACTGATCTGCGCCATGTTTCTTTGGGTCTGCCTATTCTCCTTTTACCTTGCGGATTCCATTCAAGGGCGCTTCATGGAATGCTATTTACTGGCCTCCGGAGTGTGTGGCCTATATAGCCCCATTTCCTTCGTCTGATCTGGGCATATACTGGTTCCTGCCCCGTTAGTTCCCAGAGATCCTTATTGCTTATAGTTCTCGGCCAGAATATTCCGCATAATATTCGTAGGCATCTATTTATGAAGGTCTGCATCTAATCTATATAAATCTTCTCAACTAACCATGTTTCGCTGCCATACAGGAGAGAACCGTCCACAGTCTCCCGAATGCCCCCCTAGCAAGCCTAAATCTGTTCTTTATACCTCCTTCAGCACCCACATCTCTAGTAACTATACTACCCAGGTAGCAGAGCTCGGAGACATCCTCTATGTTCTTGTTAATTATCTGCAGAGGGATCATTGTTCTTTAATTATTAATTAGGCATTTTGTCTTGTTTGTGTTTATACAAAGACCTACTTCCGCAGCATTTTACTCCAGGCTTCTTATTTTTTCTTGCATTTCGCTGTGTGTGTGTGTGAGAAGAACTATATCATATCCCAGATCTTCCAATCTATTTGTGAGGGTCCATCTTATTCCTATTGGGTCGCTCAGTCGCCCACGATGAAGAGCTGCCAATTCCGCATCTTCATATAGTGCTCTACTTATGCTTGTTATCTTTCGAGGAATTCCCCTACTTGTTAGGGAGCGCCACAATGCTTCTCGGTCAATCGTATCGAAGGCCCTTTCAAAGTCCACGAAGCGACGTACAAGTCCACTCAACTGACTGTTATATGATTATTCTTACTGTGTTAGCCCGATCAACACAGCTTCGCCCTCTTCTGAAGCCCGCTTGTTCCTCTTTGAGGCCCACTTCTATTCTACTTCTATTCATGTGTAGATTATGAGTGCTAACAGTTTGACAACAGAGTTCAATATTGTAATACCTCCCCAATTTCGACATTCAGATACGTCACAATTTTTTGGAATTTTTATTATGATGCCACTTTTCCAGCTTCTTGGTATATTCTCCGTGCACCATATTGTGTTGAGTATCAGACGGATAATCTCGCTATTGAGTTAGCGCCCGCCTTCAAGAGTTCTGCTGGTATTCCACCGAGACCTTCTGCTTTGTTGTTTTTCAATTTGTGGATGGCATCAATTATTTCTCTTTTGTTTGGCGGGCCCAGATTTACTCTGTTGGCGTTGCCGCTGTTTTCTTGTGTTTGCTGTTCTTGCTGGTATCGCTGCTCGCCATTGTTGACTTCCCCTTTGTAATTGCTCTTGCGTGGATGGGAGCGGCCGACCTTCCTTGCCTTTGATCGGTTGACTTCGCTTCTTGGGATTATTTGATAGCGTTCTTATGTTTTTGTACAGAGAACGCATATTGTTTATTCCTGCAGCAATGTATTAGAATTAGCATATTGTTTATTCCTGCTATATGAATGTATTAAAATTTAGCATTTTATAGTTTTTCGCTTGAATAATAAAAATGAAATTTTAAGTTGTTTTAAATTGTGTATGTATATTTTTTAAAGCTTGCTGACGAAACATAATATTCAAAACAATAACAAATGAAGCATTAATATTCAGTTACCACAAAACATGTGATGTCTTTGACAAAAGCTGACATTTATTTAAGTTTATTTCGATTTTCCGAATTTAAAATATGTGAGATCATTATATTTTCGAATATAATTTTTTTCTCGTTCTTGGTTTGTGTTTCTAATAATACTTTATTTCTTTATTTCTCGGTTTTATTTCCAATAATATAAAGTATAAAATAAAAACGTGCTTTTGTTATACAAAAATTTTTTCAGAAAATCTTAAAATAGGGCAATTTCGGTTTCAATGTCAGGTTTTTCTGGGACCGCACAAATAAACCCCTATCTAATGCTTTTTATCCCATGTCTCTAGCCCTTCCAGAAGTACCCGTATACTTTCTGACACCTCAAAAGTAGCTGCATATAAAATATAAAATATATTTTAATTTGATTTTGATTTCTGCTCTTCTACAAATTTTTAGATCGTCTCATTAGGATTCAAAACTAAGTTATGGGATGCGAGAACTGCATCTTAACCTAACATTTTTTTAAATTACAATATACATATCTAGTTTCAAGAAGACAATTGTGAAATTTAAGAAGAGTTCGAAATAAAAAATAGTTACATTGCGGTGGGTTGGTCATGGCTGATTGTTGACTTCCATCAGAGGATCATAAAGTAATCTAAATGTTGGTCTACATGTTCAAAAAAATTTAACTAATTGAAAATTTAACTAATTTCTAATATAGGTAAAATATTAAATCTTAATTTTTAGCAGGTTGTATTGCTTCATATTATGTTTGTCTGGTATAAAACTTGAAAACACTTTAAATAGAGAAACAATGATTTTTGCAAAAAGAAAAACAATAGACAGACTGAAAATTTTAAAAACTTTATAAATATGTAATAACCGTTAAATTTCACAGTTTTTGTCAAACAAAAACAAATATTTTTTAGTTATACCAGCAACAGAAAATTTTGATTTCGGGTTACAAATGTGAAGCTTAGAAAGCTCTTTGTTTCTTTTTGAAATAAAAATTATTTTTGATGACAAAATTGTTTTCGGAAAATAAAACCTTGTGATATAGCCAAGATAAATATATGTTTCGATAGCTGTAAGATTCAAAAGTTTTAAAACACTAATTTTACCTTATTTAACTTAAAAACTCATTTTTGGTCAAAAAGACTTGCGTGCAAAAGTTTATAAAGTTTTTACAAGTTTTATAAAATTTTTAAAAACTTTCTTATATCAGACAGATCTACTGTTTACAAATTTCATAATAGTTGTAAAATCCTAAAATTTGTTCATTCATTTGTTTCTCTCTCATTCATTTTTTTCTTCTGCAAAACGAACGGCTGCATAACCATGTTAATAACAATAAAAAATTATGAAGTCCGAATAATTTTTAGGGTATACCACGGCTGTCAGAAATACTGATATTATTGTCATGTCAAGAGAGAGATAAAACATCATACATTTCATATTAAATTATTTAGATGCACAAAGTTATACATTCAAACATATGTTAGTCACTAAATCTTAAATATTCGCTAGCATATTTGCTGCTAGATTCGTGCCCCAAAGAAATGATGGGGGATTCTTATAAAATTTTATTATTAGTATTAGTACACACGGTGTTTCGCATATAGCAGTAAATAATTTCAGGGATGATTCTTTGATTAATTTGTAGCAAAAAGTTGTATGATTGAGGGGTGCAGATTGAGAAGGTTGAAACGTGGACTATGCCATCATGCTTTTTGTGTTGTGTTCATTTCAGACTAAAAATGATCCTCGTCGATTGTACTGACAAAAAGACTGCTTATTATTTGATATAAAATTTATATCAAATAATATAAAAAAGAATGGAAAACCCGTACTTTTTTTACCCTTTCAACATGAGCAATTAGCCTAAGTCTCTTAGTTGAGTAACGTAACAATAACATTCTTAGACGATGGTGCATCACCGTTTGAATTTTATAACAAAAGAGTTATCTGATGTATATTTTTATTTCATCTAATTTCAAATATGACATTATAAAATGCGAAATCATTCCCCTTTGGACTTGATTGATTACTGCTTATATAGTTTTTAAAATCTTTCAAAAATGATACAAGGATGAAAACTTAAAACTATTACAAATAAATTTCAGAAATAAATTTTTTCATATTCTAAATAAATCTTAATTTTTAAGTCAGCAACTTTTATTTAGAAATACCGTTTTCATTTTTGGAACTTTAACCTCAAACGTACTTTTCCTGTGAATGAAGAAAAATTTGTTTGTGTACTCTGTTAATCTACATACATATGTATGTATGTAGAACAGAAAGAAGTGCATACGCTTTGAACATTTACCTCAATTTGTCATTTTCAGAAATTATTTGTTAAACGAAGCATAAAATTTCAACAAAGAGTAGTTTCTGACAAAACAATTATCGCGATTGCTATAAAAATGTAAAAAGAAATAGATTTAAATTGCGAAAGTAATAAAAAAACGCGCGAATCGACAAACCGAATCGTAGATTGCAAAGAAGGGATAACAGTGCACCGCAGCCAGAAAATATAGATCTATTGTGCTTCCAACTAGATGCAGGACAAAGCCCTACAAGACCACTCGAGACTCACCCTTCTGATACCGTGGTAGGTTTTAAAAAAATTTATATTCAGAACTTAAAATATAAAAGGACGGTGATAATTTCCTTTTCGTTATATAATTTATAAACTCTATATGTAAATTTTTTTAATAACTATTATCTCTCTATGCGATGGTCTTACACTTACCAGGGCAGTGGACAATTTATTATGATAATGCAAGAAAAACCGGGGTCAAAATCCGACCAAAAATTTGAATTCATAAGAGAGTTGGGTATGATGAACGAAGAAAATTAAAATTAGACGTCTTGTGTGGAAAAAAATTGAACTGAATTGGCTCATTAAGAAATACTGTTTAGTTCAAAAATGTAGACTATTTAAACCAAAAAAAAACACAATTTAAATTGATAATATTACTAATATGTATTTTGAAGCGGTTAACTAGAAAAACGTAGCAAAGCTTGCACACTTGGACTCTTTTTGCAAATATGAAAAAAGTTATGATATGCCTCTTAAAAAAATTATAATCGTCGAAAGTCCAATTAAAATGCTTTAATCTATATAAAATTAAAGGTTTATTTTACTGATATAATAAATTTACTACAATTAGATATGAGTACAAAAAATGTCAATGAATTTCAACACAAATCAAAGTATAAAATTTTATAATTAAACCTTATAACAATATTAAATACCTTTTACAAAAATTGACAACTATTAGTAAATTAAAAGAGTCACAGAAAAGAGCAAGCGTTAGAAATCAGCTTACAAACAAAGTAAAAATTAGAAACATGTTATCTTCTAGCTTAGAAAGAAGGAGAATATTTACTTTTATTTTGTTTATATTTTCCTTTACTTGGTTTGCATTTTAAAATTTTGTGTATTCTGCCACGCACTGCATCACAAACTTTAAACTCTACTTTTGGTAGAGTTTTTCTTTTCGTATTTCTCTAGATTTAAATTTAAATAAAATTTCAAAAAAATTAAAATTAAATCGAGTACGGAGAAAATAAAAAATAAACATAATATCGTTTTTTTAATTTTATAGTTAATGAAGCCTAAAAAAAATCTAATATGTATCTTTATTTAACATACACAAATATACGACTTGTATAATACGTATATAAATCATAAATATTGTATACATACTTATTAATTAAGACTTCGTTCACTCGTACAGCCCGTTCAAATTCAAGCCGCAATTTAATACATAAATCGGTTTTTTTTTTTTTATAAATTTCCCCTGTGGAAATAACGGTCGCTTTAAATTTTTATCTAAAGTTAAAAATTGTCTGTTTTCTTCTTGATCTAACGCAACAGCTTTGAAGGGAAATTAATTCTTATTCGCTAAAATTTTTTTTCCACTTTTCAAAAATATTCAAAAGCTAAAAAAGCTGTAAAATTTCTTGCAAAAGAATAATTTAAAAATATCCTTTTTTTTAAAAATTGTTACTCAAATAGCAACAAATAAAATATAAATAAACATTTGACGGTTGAAATAAAATATTGATTTGGACACCCGAACAATTGTGCTGCCATTGCTGATTCAAAATCTCTACGAAAGGAATTTGTGATCATTCAAATGCATACTTTAAATGATTCTACGAGGGGAAATGATGATAGAGCTGACTATTCCAAAACGGTAAACTAATTTATCTTATATTTCGCCTTTATATTCCGCATTTATTTTTTTAGAAACTCACAAGCAAAGGTTCGTTAATTATTAGAATACTTTTTTCAAACTTATTGCCCTTTCTAATATTAATAAAACAAGGTCTTAATTTTCGGAGAATAATAAAAGCAAAACATTTTTTTAATAAGTGAAGTGCTATAGACAGATTTGAACGTTTTAAAAGGAAATATGTCATTTATAAATTTTTAATAAAATTTTGATTAGTATTTGGAATAAAATTCATTCACATAAAAAATGTTATAACGAAACATAAAAAGTACTTGTAAAATTATGTATTTCATTGTACATACCAGATTGCATCAAAAGTGCTAAATACGCATAAATAAAACTTGGTTGACCTAAGTTTAAATCGTTTATTAATAATCTTTTATACTCCGCCATTAATACTTTTCCAGCAGCACCACAGAATATAATTACACCCAAAAGCAGAGCGGCATTGCAAGTGTATATCCACAATCTATAATACCTGAAAGTTGTAATAAAAAAATTAAACACGTAGTTGTTATGAATCCTTGTTTTTTTAAATCAACAATCAACAACCTAAATAAACAATCAAAATTTATATAATAATCTTAATAATATATTATAATAATACTAGCAAAAAGCATCAAATTGAACTTTGAATTCAGACCTGACGTTTCCCGCATTTCATATAACATTTTTAAGTGGATGCAACGTTTTTTTCTTCCCAGAAATATAAAAAAGAAAGTCCATAAAAATAATAGAAAATAAAAACAAATATATCCATATTTCAGCAAAAATTTTTAAATATAGTCCTGTAGTTTAGCAGATTTGATTATCTTTGAAGACAATATTGCTTCAATTCCGTTATGTCTTATACATTAGTTAATGTCTAATTCTAATTATGTCATTGAACTAATGTATAAGACATTAGTTTAATGTCTTATACATTAGTTTCAACTGCTTCGCACATTTGAAGACTACTGTAACTACCGGATTATTTTATTTTGCTCGATTCTAATCATTAATGACAAAATTTATGATTTGAAACAAGTAAATTACGTAAGAATGTTGCTCGTTAAATAAGGTTTTACCTTGTTCGCGATAACATTGCAATTGTCTATTAATGACTTTTCCTACAACTTATTTATTTATTTTTTTATTTATGTTTAGCTGAAACATTTTACAAAAATCAAAATTAAAGAACGCATATGCATATATACATTTTTTTAGACCGTAGCAAATTATTAACTTAAAAATTAAATTTAAAAATTATACAAAATAAAACTTACTACTACTAATACTCCATCAAATATGTAATATAAACAATGAAAAACTAAAACAATAATTTGGTAAAATAAAAAAAAGGTTATATTTGACTATAAGTAGGTAGAAGCTTTTTCATCGTGTCTTTCGTCAGTGAAAAGTCAAATCTGTGTTTATGTTTGTTGCATAAACGCAGCATTCTACTGACAGGTTCATGTTTCCCATAATTGGTCCTATGAAACAAGACTCAATCTTGTTAATATGTATATCGTAACAGGATGACCATACTTCCGAAGCATATTCAAGATGAGGATGGACAAGGCACGTGCAGAGCGACTTTAAGACATATGGATAATTAAACTCTTTTGACCAGCATTTAATGAGACCCCACATCGAGCTTGATCTGCATATGATATGATTGTAGTGATTTTTAAGTGATTACTTATTATCGACACAAACACCCAGGTACATAATTGAATGAAGTTGATTAAAGGCTTGGCTATTCAAAGTACAGCTTGTTAAAAATGGCCGTCTTTGCCTAGAGTAGCACATTTACTCACACTGATTTTTAGGTTATTACTTGAGCACCGCCCGTAAAAGCGGTTAATATCGTCGTCAAGATACGTCGCATCATTTGCCTATTTTTTTGAGAATTTTCATGTTATCAGCATGTATCAATACCACACTGGGCGTCAATGTGAAAACAACATCATTAATTGAAATAATGAACAGCAGTGTCTACTTTAGGAGACACCAGAATTAGCCGAAAGAGGCGCAGAAATCGCTGAAAGAAAGAGGACTCCTAACAGAGAATGAAAGCTTCCTTCCACGCGGAAGGAAAAATACCAGAAGAATAAGACTTATTAAAAATTATGGTTAAGATGGCTGACAGAGAAGAACAATACCTGCTTAAAATAATCTCAGAAACTCCATCTGGTCCTGGAGAAAGACTAGATCCCGAATTGGAAAGATATTTTTCAACCGCAGAAGGGTTCTTGACAAAATTTGTAAAGGAAGTTTTAGAATAGTTATAAATTTATCGAAAGTCGTCAACATCTAGTTGAAAATATGAAAAAGAGTTAGATTTGCGAAAAAGTTACGAAAAAATTCGAAAATAGTTTGGGAATTATTACTTGTATTCCCACTGAATTCCAAGAAGGTTGGATAACTATCACTTTTCCTCTTATGGTTTATGGAAACTGCCGCTTTAGTGGAGATATATTTGCGCCGCAGCTTATTTGTTTTGCTGCGAAGTTCCCTTAACTATTGTGAAAACCATGCAGGGCCAGAGCCAGTATGTTTAGATTTCAACACTGGAATAAACAATTCAAACGCAAAAATTATTTTGTAAAACTTACCCGTCATTGACTCAATATCACTAAAAATAAATACTGGAGAGAAGTCGTAAGGAAAAAAGAAAGCATTTAGCATTGCGAAATTCGCCCTTTTAAAATCAAAACGATAGAAAAAGGGATCGTCAATAAATGGTGAGTCGTCAATGCAATAAGAGAACGATATCAGAAGATGGCAGATGTCAACCTTAACAAAAGGATCTGGGACAGTTGCAGGTCAGCAATTATACCTAGTAAAAACTAGATCCAGTTGCTTCGATTGATGGTTTGTTATTGAGGATATTTGTTGCAAATTATTTAGGTGAAAGGCAGCTATAAAACTCCATCTCACTAGAACAGTCGATTGGAATCAAAAACGGTTCCCCATCATGAGTCATCCACCTAATTTTGGGGAGATTTAAATGTCTGAAAACAAAAACCCAATCCTCCGTGTTAAGAAAATTGCGTACATAATCAATTTCCAAAGAAAATTTTGCATATAACTTATTACTTAAGTTAGGCGGTAAATAGCAATTGACTAAGAAAAGCGTTTTGGAATTCAGCTCAATTTTAACTGCAATGATTATAAGGTCATCGGAGTCTTGATGTTAATAATACTAGCTTTCAATAGCGATTAGTACCCCACCTCCCTTTGGTTTGTATCCTTGCAAGAGAAGTCCATATCGGTCCCTTCTAAAAACAGAAAATAAAGAGTTACATTATTCAAGGAGGAGCACAAACAAGTTCGAGTTCTATTTCCAATACTAGCTGATTGGACCAAGGTATTATTGTTACGAAAGATACTTAAACAATTTGGAAAATTGGGCTGAGGTCGACGGAAAAAAACTTGTTATTTGCTTCCCTCGTTCTCTGTAAATAGTCATTCAATTTGCTCCTCATATAATTCCTAAATATTTATAAATCTTTATCAACACTGGCGGCAGATATATTTAAGGTGTCATGAAATCTTTTGAATAAGTTATGTAAAATGGTATAGTCAGAGGAAAGGCCCTCACTTTCAATAAAAGCCTTAACACCTAATCTAGTTTTACCATCGAGGATATTTTCCGCCGCGTCACGAAGATATGGCAAGTACATTTTAACATTCTCATATACAGTCCGGTCTCTGAAGGATAGTACATAAGTACTATCGCCATCTTCAACTTACCTTTTGGTCATACGAACGATCGGAGGAGTTAGCGCACCTAGAAAGTTAGTAGGCGGATGTGTTTGCAATAAGCGAGCATTGGGAAGGTTGTGAGGGTTGGGTATAGATATAGAAAATTGGGTGTTAGCTGTGAATGTCTTGTCCTGAATGAAATTTGGGTATTTTGTTCCATTGTCAATATTATTGTTCTTGTTAATATTTGTATTGTCGCTATGGTCTTTTTCATTAATTTCAGCATTATTGTTATTATTGCTATCGACACTTATATCAGTATTACTATCATTATTGTTATTATTATCGTTATTATCATTATTAATATTATAATTATTAATAATAATAATAATGAAAAAAGAAGAATCAAAAAGAAAAAAAAAAGATCAAAAAGGAAATAGCACTGCATCGTACGCAATTTTATAAAAATGAATTTTTGAGATGTGGACGCAATTTAAAAAAGCGATGTTACATGGTCAATAGTATTTTAAACAGATCCTCTAGCAGGGTCAGCACTATTGTAGTGTCCAGGGGTGACTCTATTGTGACTAGTTGTGGAACTAGCTGATAATTTTAACGAGTTTTTCATTTCAAGAGTTGGAATGAATCACATCGGTGAGGGAAGCACTGAACATAGATTTTTCTTTGAACAAATTTATTCCTCGGATCTGCTTACGACTATAGGTTCATTTGAGAATTCTAATACATGTGGTGCTGCCAGTATCTCAAATAGGATTTATAAAAATCCTTCGTTTTCTTTCGTTTGGAGTAAGCTCGAAAAAAGCTCTCGTTTATGAATCTGTGAGTCCCTTAGACCTTTATACTGGTATAAATCGTGATGTGTTTATACTAAAGGAGTAATTCTGTCGATATAAATTGATGATAAGCTCTGAGACTAAATTAATTGATTTTAGTTTCACATGTTAAACAATTGATAGACCTGATGTTATTTATCATTCTTCTAGATGCAAGCACTTCAAACTTGTGCGTTGTAAATTTCTAAATTGTTCTGACTACGCTTTTTATGAAAATTCTATTGTTTGTGTTTCAGAATGTTTTGTAATTAACTATAATAATTATTTTAGATATCTTGGCGTGGTGATTAACGAACATATGGAGTGGATGGAGCGTACAAGTGAGGGCATATTTACGTTATACCCTTAGGAACTTTCATAATTTGAAAAAAATATGTTCGATGAAAGTTTTAAGGAAATTTTACTTCAGAGTATTTCATTCTATATTACAATATGGAATCACGTGCTGGGATGGAGCATATTTCACTAATTACTTTAGTAATTAATTTAAATTTTCACTAATTACTTTAGTAATTAATAATAATGACCTTTACCGGTTTTGCGAAAATGTGTATCGCTGAAGATTTATAAAGAAGGACGTGGGTATCCTACCTTTAAGTTAAGTGGAAAATTAAGAATTTTGCCGGTACGGCATCTGTTTTATTTTACAGTATTAAGAGTGTCCTTTATGAAGAGATTAAGAGTGTCCTTTATGAAGAAAGAAGTGGGTATTTGATTAGTTGAATCTAGCATAACTATAATTTAAGAAGTGTACACAACACATTGGTTATTATTCCCTTTTTTCACAAAACAAACTGTAGGAATTCATATTCTGTCATGTCCGCTAGATTATTCGACAGGTTGCCGGAAAATTTACGATCACTGGGAATTTTTAATAAATTTTCAGGAAGTATAAAGTCATGGCTTTTTCAATTTTCTCATGATGACATTGAAAGCTTATTGCAAAATATTGCATAAATTAGCGTAATTTAATAATTTCTTATAAAGTAAGAAATAAAAATAATTATTATTTATAAATGAATTTGTTTTAATTTTTTTTAATTTGCCTCTTATGTTTATTAATTTACTTATTTCCTAAATTTGCTTTTTCTTTTAAACTTAATTTTTTCTTTTTTCTTAAATTTTATTTTGCTTATTTGTCAATTTAATTTCTATTTCGAATTATTTTTTAGCGGGCCTGTTTTACATTTTTGAACATTTTGAAGAAAATATTCAACCGATTTACTTGAAATTTTATATGTATATAAGCTCAGCTCGACCGTCCGCAAAAATTCGTATGTTTTGGAAGAAATCAGGCATCGGCAACTAGACGTTTACTACGGGCCAAATATACATTTTTGTGTATATAAAGAGAAATAATCAACCGATTTCATTGAAATTTAATATATGAACTCCTCGTATTAAAACAATGAACATATAACTTTTTTGGAAAGATCAGGGCTCGAGAACTGATTTGCGGGCCGATTTTACATTTTTCACCATATCCACAGAACAAATTGATGGAATTTCTTGAAATTTGATATTTGAGTTCTGGTTGTTACCGAAACTAACTGGCGAGCATTTCAGGGAATTCGGGTAGCACAAAGCGAAACTCTACTAAGAGCCAAATTTACATTTTTCTAAGTATGTTAACTATAAGCTTACTAATGTCCTAAAAATTGGAAAGAAGTATTTAACAGACATTTTTATAATATTCTGTAACACTTTCATTTAACTAGACAATACACAATGCGGTCGGTTATGTGCTGGCCACATCAGATTTTTTTTCTTTAACTTCATTTATTTACTTTTATTTAATAATACAAAACACAATGCCAACCTTATTCACAATTAAAATTATTAATATATAAACCGACAGTGATTTCGCGTTACTATGAAATTTTTATATAAACTGCACTACTTATTCTTAAAAATTAATGTTTTTATACTTTTTTTCTTAATACTAATCATTTTTTCTTATTTAATTTATTTAGTGATTAAAATGCAATAAGACAAAAACTGTAACAAGTTTTAATCTTTATCTAATTGTAAATAACAGAGAATAGACATGTTTCTGCCTGATACTATTATCAGTTATACTTTTATTAACTCTTTTACTGTTCTTTTAAGCAAACATGTCGATTCTTGTTTTATGTGAAGGAAGCAGATTTTATGTTTTCCTTTCTTTGCTGTTGTAATATATGTATAACTTCTCCCTTCCTATAATTAAAATTCTCCTGAATTTTTGTTACTATTTAATTAATTTTATTAAATGATGGCGGAAGTTCTTTTAATTTTATGACACTACCTAAGTTACCAGAATTATTCTCTGAATGTTTGAATTTTGTACATTTTGTATTTATGCAAATTTTTATTAATACAAATTTGTCAAAAATATAACTACATATATTTACTTAAAATTATCAAGATTACATTTATTGTTATTGATTCTGTTTTTTCGTAAACTTTTGTCTGCTTTATTTCTTCCAAATTCTTTTTGTAATTTAAAAAAAATCTTCAAAGATTATTTTATCTGTAAAGTTATTTATTATGTTGCTAGGATAATAGAATTTTTGCTTTTGTTTTTTCTACTATATTTGAAAATACTTCATTTATAATATATAAAGTACAGTTATTAAAATGTATTAAAATATTATTTGCTAATACAATGTTCCTTTTGTCACATGTTTGTTTTAAAGATATATTTTTGGCATTTTTTATTATTATTGTTTGTTCATCTAGCAATTGCATTTCTGTTGAATTATTTTTAATCAATTTACAATTATTTTTGTAGATATAATGTTTAATTTCTAATTTGTTAATTATTTTTGTTCTTTATATTTATAATTTTTTTTATTAAAGGTAAATATAGTTTCTTGAACATAATCTATTTCTTTATTATTTTGATTCGATATTGGAATGATTCGCTTTAGTTGAGCAATTGCGAATATTTTTGGGATTTTAATTGCGAATATAATTAAATTTTCTTTAAATAGTGTGAATCCCAATTTTGTACATTTCAGTTTGTAAAAATATATTTCATACTTTTCTATTTCTTTGTTTGTTAAAATATTGGGGTGTAATATACCATGTTTTGCCGATGACAAATTATCTTGAATGCAACTTACTTTTTCTTTTAATAATTGTGTTTCTAAAAGTTGGTCATAATATTATATACTTTTATATTTAGTTTTTTATTAATTAAATCTCTATCTTTTAGAATGAAATCCTTTAATTGAATATGTGTTTTATTAAAATTATAGTTTATACTAATTTGTTTATTAAAATTTGATATAAGGTTTATTTAAATCTAAAATTTTTAAATGTTTTTCTAGTATAATTCTGTCTTCCTCGTTCCTTCTACCAAATAACCATCTATGCCTCTGTAGCTCAGTTGGTAGAGCGTCCGCCTAGAAAGCGGTAGGTCACTGGTTCGAGTCCAGTTCGAGGAGAAAAAATTTTTTTAATGAATTTTTCTGCCTTTAACTCGTTCCTTTGATTACGTCATCCATCTGTTCTGCAGTTGCATGAAGAAATTTCCATTAAGATAAATTCTATATAAATATTATTTGTGTTTTGAATCGATTAACTATAGTTTCTAGTATTGGTATATGGTTGTTTACATCCTCTTCTGCGGAATGTATCGTTTGCATGTCGACTGATTCCGATTCAAGTTTATCATTGTCAAATAATTCGTTAATATTTATAATGTCATATTTCTTATTATTAAGTATAATTTCTGATAATTGTTGAGAGATTGTTTTATTATTGGTATTAGTAAAGTTTTCTGTTATAACGTTAATTTCTTTTTTGTCACTATTCATTCTACTTAAAAAGTCTGCTGCATTATTGTCCTTTCCCTTGATATATTCCATTTTAATTTTGTATTCGCCTAACTTTAAAGGCCGTCTTTGATGTTTGGGGCTTATATCTCTACCTTTATATTTAACAAATAGATATTTCAACGATTGATGGTCTGTGAAAATATTAAATTGCATACCTTAAAGGTATGGTCGGAAATAGTTGGTTGCCCAAACTATCGCTAAAAGTTCTTTGTCCGCAGTAGAATTAATTTTTTTATGATCAATTAGCGTTTTGGAAGCATAACAAGTGGGGTGTCCATATCGCAAAATTACTTGGGTCCGTAGTTAAAGTAAAATTTTTTTCAAAGTCTGGTTATCTATGAATTGGATGTTCCGTTATCAAATCTTTAAGTTTTTCGAAAGCATTAATGTAATTCGGGTCTTTAGTTATTCTGGTATCTTTCTTAAAGTATATTGTTATTGGTTGAGCTACTTTTGCGAGCTTATGAATTTCATATAATACTGTGATTTCTAGAAATTTAATTTGTTTCTGTGTGGTGGGAATTTTTAATTCTCCAATAACTTTTATTTTGTTGCGATTTGGTTCAATCCCCTCCGAAGTTTAAATGCGACCCCGGAATTCAGTTTTCTTTTTCATAAAATTGCATTTATCCTATTTGGATTTTTAATCCCTTCTCTCTAAGTTTGTTAAATTTTTACCGACCGTATTGTGTATACAATAGGTAGGTTATGTGATGGCAACAAATTTTGCATATCGAGTTTTCGGTGGGAATGCACTTATCCATAGTAGGGAAGTGTAAATAAACTATTTTTAGCAACCTGTCGGTCGATGTATGCACGCGTGTATCTCAAGTTCGGCTAAACCGATTTTGATGAAATTTTATACGTACGTTTATTTCGACCATAGCACAGATTGAACAACTTTTGGCATATATAAGGCGTCAGGAACTTCACTTTTTAGCGGGCCTGTTTTACATTTTTGACCATTTTGAAGAAAATATTCAACCGATTTACTTGAAATTTCATATATAATATAAGCTTTGCTCGACCGTCCGCGAAACATCCTATGAAAGAAATCAAGTATCAACAACTGGACGTTTACTACGGACCAAATATACATTTTTGCGTATATAACGAAAAATAATTAACCAACTTCCTTGAAATTTAATATTTAAATTCGAGGTATTAAAACAATGAATCTATAAATTTTTTGGAAAGTTCAGGGCTCGAAAACTGATCTGAGGGCGGATTTTACATTTTTTACCATATCTACGGAACGCATTGATGGGACTAGATAGTACACATTGCGGTCGGTTATGTGCTGATTTTTTTCTTAAGTTTTCAACGTGTTCCTTAAGGGTCGAACTAAATATCAAAATATCGTCTAGATAAACTACGCATATTTTATTTATAAATTTTCCAAGTACTGAATTCATTAGTCTTTGAAATGTCGATGGAGCATTTTTCAGTCCCAAAGGCATCTTAACAAATTCGTAAAAACCTAATGGTGTTTGAAACGCGTTTTTTTCCCAATCTTTTAGTTTAACTAATATTTGGTGGAAACCCTTCGCTAAATCGAGTGTGGTAAAATATTAGGCAATACTTAGTTTTTTTAATAAATGATAAATTTCTTATACCAACCATGTTAGGTATAGGAAGTTTATCATCTATTGAAATTTCTTTTGATTTTCTTAATCTATGACTATTCTCTAATTTTTCTTCCCTGAGTTATCTAAGTTTTTCGAAACTCTCCATAAAGGACTATTATATCTAGAATTGCTTTTCTGAATTATATTCTGCTCTTCCATCTCTTTCAATTGCCTTTTTATTTTTTCTTCGTGGATTCTATCTATATACCCTTGAATCTATATACCCTTGCATTAATTTGTTAATTAATAGTATCATAGTTTTAATTTCTTGCATTACTTCATTTTTGGCGGTGAAATGATCGCCCTCTTTAAAAAATAAATCTGAAAAGTTTTTTATTAAATTTTCTATTAAGTATGTTTCTTGTTTGTTAAGGTGGTTTAAATCAAAATTTTTCAATAATTGAATGCAAGATTTCGTAATTTCTATATTAAATATTTTTTCAATTTCAAATAGATAATCATTATCAATTAATGTTGTTCTATTTCCATTTATCTCGGCGAATTTCTTTTCTAAATTAATTTTTGCTTTCAAACTTGTTCATTCATTCAACATGTTCTTTTTGGTAAATTTACTACTTTCCATTATATAAAATCCCCTTTCCTGAATTCTAACGGCAATGGGGAAACTAATTTATTCGTTACCCAATTAGATCCGCTAATGGTAGAAAACATAATTGGTTTCTCTAATTTTTGTTCTGGGATATTTAAGCTGTTAGTGTGTATTATACTAATAATTGATCCCGTATCTATTAGACCCCTTATCTGTTTTTTAATTATTTTTAATAATGCTTTGGGGAGCCTATTTCCGGAGGCTTTAACTAAAATAAAGTTTTAGATTTAAAGATTGCATAGTTTATTCTAGGTCTTAACTGATTTTGTTCCTGATTATAATTTCTAAATTGCCCTGAATTGGTTCTTTGTCTGAATTATCCTGAGTTTTGGTTAAATGTCTATAATAACCGTCAGAGCCACTCCTTTCTCTTAACTGGTTTGTGTTTTGGGTAAAATTTCTGTTATTAAATTGATTTAAAACATAGTTTTGGTTATTATAATTTTGGTTACTGGTTTGGTAATTTCTATAATTAAATTGTCCCCTGTTATTTGAGGTATTTTGATTAATAAATGTTCTATTGATTATTTTTATTTCGCCTACTAGTTTTTTTTTTTAATTCTTCTTTAATAATATCATTCGCTTAATTCAATTGATTAGTTTTTAAGAGCTGGATATTCAGAAATATTCTTTATAAAACTACAACCAATGCCACCTATCATTCTTTTAATCGCTAATATTAGCATATGGTCTATTATTTCAGTTTTTCAATATGATCTATTATTTCAATATTAGTTTTCCCTGAATAATAATAAAATTCGTGGGCCTGACATCTTAAATTATCAAATTCAAATACCAATTCTACAATATTACTTACTCTTGACATAATACTCTTGACTAATAAATGGCTCTTAATGATATTTCTATCAGCTGAACTTTTGGTTTGTACTTGTTCTTCAAACGCTGTTTTATCTCGTTCCAGTTGCTTGTACCTTCGATGTCCAGAATTTCACTTTTAGCTTTCTCCAATATTATTTTTTTCGTTACATATGTTTCTTATTACTTGTTTGTAGATTGATGAACTTGGATCGATGACGATGATAATGTCTTCGATGTTCCTAATAAATGATTTGATAAAATATCCATCTTCTCCGTTGAAAGGTTTTAAATAGTGTACTTCCTTTCTAATGTAATCAAAAGATCTTTCTTTCCTTAAATGTGTGAGTTCATTCTCTTGTTGTACCAATACTTTCGTCATTGCTTCGTGTCGTTGTAAAGAACTCGTTTCAACTTGTACTTGTGCTTCTGTTTGAGATTTAGCCTGCTGTTCCTCTGGTTGAAGTAACAAAAATTGAGGTTCAATGGTGTTGGTTTGTTTGAACATATTTGAAGTGTCTTCACTGATTGTTCTTGTTTTTACACTATAAGGTTGAATTTCTTTATTTTTAAATTGTTTTGGCATAAGAGTTTTTTCTCTTCTTCCTTTTATTTAACTAATTTCGTTTCTACGTAAAAAAATGTTTTAATGTTACTTTGCTTCTTTTAGTTAAAAGTTTATTAAAGTCTAATAAGCGCTTATATTATTTTTTTTCGGTTCGATCTTTGAATTCTTATACTTTAGAAACGAATCCTACCGAATACGCCACTTTTATGTACGTAATCGAATTTAAACATAAAAAAATAATTTCTATATTTTTTCTTTAACTTTATTTATTTACTTTTATTTAATAATACAAAACACAATTCTAACCTTATTCACAACTAAAACGAGAAAAAAATAGAGTTGACCTTGTCAACTCTGTGATACCCGTACGAATTTGTTGTCCTTTGTGCGAATAAAGATGCCATAACTGACTATGGAGTTGCCGTTTATTAATTTATGAAAAATTTCAGTACAATGTGTTTTTCAAAATACTGTGTGTGCCAAACTACTGTTGAAGTTGTATGGCAACTACCAGAAAGAGCCAAGGAATTTTAACGAGTTTTGTCAAGCACATCGGCCCTACTAACATATTCGTTTATGTGAAATTTCAATACCGTAGCTTTTATAGTTTCTGAAATATAGCCAAATAACTTTTGAAGTTGAATGGCAGGTACCAGAAGGAGCCAAGTAATTTCAATGACTTTTTTCAGACACATTGGCCATATTAATATATTCGTTTTTGTGAAATTTCAATACCATAGCTTTAATAGTTTCTGAGAAGTAGCCAAATAAATTTTGAAGTTGTACGACAGCTACTAGAAGGAACCAAACAATTTCAACAACTTTTATCAAACACATTGGCCCTCCAAATATATTGGCTTGTGTGAAATTTTAATACCATAGCTTTAATAGTTTTTGAGATATAGTCAAATAACTTTTTAAGTTGTATGGCAGCTACCCGAACCGGTACCCCGATCATGTCCAATTTAAATAGGGTTCTGGCACTTAGTACAATAAATCATTTGTGAAAATTTGGTGAACTTAGCTCAATTAGTTTTTTGAGTTATCGTTGGGAAGGACGGACGGACGGACAGACAAAGCTAAATCAACTCAGAATTTGACGCTGATCAAAAACATACACTTGAGTCTAAGAAATATCTAAGACCGTTATTTCTTAGCGTTACAAACGGTAAGGCAAATTTAATATACGCCTTTAATATGCCTTTTCACGAATTCTTTACATTTTAAACGATTTACTCTAATATTAATGGCTTTCTATTTTGCAATTTGAGAAGCTGCCAATCTTGGATTCACTTTTATACTTTTGACTATATCGCATTTCTCTTTAGGCGTCAATTTAGATGGGCGACCAGAACGGGGCTTAGAGACTAGAGTCCTTAAAATTATTTATTACTTTTTTTATAGAAGAGTGGTTCTCTTTATGATATTGTCTATTTCTGGAAAATTTTTACCCTCTTTCCAGAAACTTAGTATAATTTCCTCTTCTCTTACGGATATTTCTTTTATTTTTAAGCTTATGTTAAAAATTTTTGAATTATTTTCAACAGCCAATTTCAAAAATTAGTTTGGCGCAGTATTTCTGACTTTAAACCAAAGTTATGTAACATTTAGTTTTTACAAACTCAACTGAAAATACATTTCAGGGAACTCTTTTCTGAGAATCAGATACTGTACGCAGACCTTTTCTGCTAGTTTTTCAAAAGAAATTTTGTTCCTGTTTGTTTTTTTGTTATTGTTTATTTTTTAAAATGAAATGTTATATTTTGAGTTGTTAAATTTTATAAAAATCATTAAAAAAAATTGAAACTTATAAACAATATAGTTAATCCTTTTTTAATGCAAAATATACATTATCATCTTCTGGAATACTTTTTTTACTAATGTAGTCAATATACAATGTGATTGGTTATGTGCTGACCACAGACTTTTTTTTGTTATTGTACACAACCTTAAAAAGAAAATGAAGTTCTGTTTTTTTTTTAATTTTATTTTTACATACATTTTATTTTTAATTTGTTTTTGAATTGTACTTTTTTTTTTGGAAATGCATTTAATTTTCATTGAAATGTCACTTGCCACTATTTTTTGTAATTTATATGTATATTACCTGAAGATAAAAATGTCTGTGATTATTTTCTACTAAAATTTTTTTTTGTTTTTTTACTTCTTATTAACTCTAAAAATACTTTTGATTTTTAGTTAAACTTTTAAGTTTAAATATTGACAATTAATTTTTTTTATACTTATTTTGTATATGAGAAGAAGAGAATAAAAAATTTTTCGTCATTCAGTTCGACCTATGGTTACTTACTATATCTATATTATATTATACAAACAAAATCCGATGGCTCAAACAGCGATTATTTTCGCTTAGATTCTATATCTTCGGAAGAATAACATAGAAAAAGAAACCGAAAAAAAAAAATTCTGAATTCTGCGAACATTTTAGGTACATATATCAATATCATACTATAAATTGTATACAGATTTGTTGCAGAACTTTTTTATTTTTGTGTTATGTTTATTTCCTTATAAACTCAATAAGCCTGTTGCGCAGCACAGCGGCTATAACATTTGTTTCTGTATAATTTATTCTTAATATTATTGTTTTGTTAATCATTTTCTGCAAAATGAATAAATCAATAAAGAAATATAATTCGTGCATGTAAATATAATTCATGAATCATATAAACGCATATGAAATGAAATAACACTCAACAAGTAAAAACGTTTAAGTCGGTATAAACCGATTGAATTATACCCTGCACCTTTCGTTATTGTGTAGCAATTATTTAAACCTCTAAAATCATTCTATAGAAACTTCACGGACATGTCTGACCTATAATTGGACATCCGACTGCCAAGTTTCATGAATCTTACTTTATTATTTTTCCAAATATTTAAAATAAGCTTTTGGAGTTGTATAGCAAGTACCCGAACCTGTCAAGCAATTTCACTAAAACTTCACAAATATATCTGATCTATTATCGGACACACAACTGCAGAGTTTCATGAATCTGACTTTATTATTTTTCCAAATATGTAAAATAAGCTTTTGGAGTTTTATGGCAAGTACCTGAACCTGACAAGCAATTCCATCAAAACTTCACAAATATATCTGATCTATAATCGGACACACAACTACCAAGATTCATGAATCTGACTTTATTATTTTTCCAAATATTAAGAATAAGCTTTTAGACTTGTATGGGAGCTACTCGAACCTGCCAAGAAATCGCACCAAAACTTTAGAAATATGTCGGAACTATAATTGGACACATGACTGCTAAGTTTCATGAATCTGACTTTATTATTTTGCCGAATATAAAAAATTTGCTGTTGAAGTTGTATGGCAGCCACACGAACCGGTACAGCTATCCCATTATAATTTTTAGAGCATGTGTAGAATATAATTGGACACATTTATACAAAATTTTATATTTATACCTTTATTAGTTTTTGAAATATTTAAAATAAACTCTTTGAGTTGCATGGCAGCTACCCGAACCCGTTGTCCGAATTAGTCCAATAACAATAGGGCTCGTCCTTGGCACAAAAGAAAAAACTTGTGAAAGTTTGGTGTCGATTGCATTATTCGTTTTTGAGTTATCGTGCGATCGGACGGACGGACGGACGGACGGACGGACGGACGGACAGACGGACATGTCTAAATCGACGCAGAATTTTACGCTGAGCAAAAATATATATATATGTCCATACCGCAGATGACTCCTTCAAGTAGTTACAAACTCCATACCAAAGTTAATATACCCTTCACGAAGTGCAGGGTATAAAAAAGGTTTTATGTATTTTTTTACTCATCAACGTAAGTAGCCAAAAAAGTGTTTATGCATTTATATTATGTTATAATAGAAAACAACGTATATGTAAATGTGCACATATGTATATAATATTTAGGGTTCAATTTGTTACATCCGCGGTGCGATGATCGACACATCCAATATAATGTAAATATAAAGTAAATAAAATAAAAAATAAGGGCAAAGTTTACACTTTTGTGCATATATAGAGAGGAAATCATCCTATTTCCGTGAAATTTAATGGTGATTTTTAAAAATGGTGAACAAAACTGGTGAACATACTTAAAAAACCAATATGCGTTGAGTCATTGCTGAACATACGAATAACTAACGCAACTACAAGTAACGCAGAGATGAATTTGATTTCTCCGGAAAAAAGGCTAAAATTTTATCTAGATACCTATTATATCGCATTCATATCGCATAAAATGTATACCGATTTTCTGCACAACTTGTTAATTTTCGTGTTATTTTCATATTTTCATAAGTTGAATAATAATGCACCATCAGCGATTACATATGGACATAACCTTTTTACCGACAATAGGTAGGTTATGTGATGGCAACAAATTTTGCATATCGAGTTTTCGGTGGGAACGTACTTCTCCATAGTAGGGAAGTGTAAATAAACTATTTTTAACAACCTGTCGGTCTGTCTTTTGGTATTATATCAGGCCTCGGGAACTGCACTTTTTAGCGGGCCTGTTTTACATTTTTGAACATTTTGAAGAAAATATTCAACCGATTTACTTGAAATTTTATATATAAGCTCAACTCGACAGTCCGCAAAAATTCGTATGTTTTGGAAGAAATCAGGCATCGGCAACTAGACGTTTACTACGGGCCAAATATACATTTTTGTGTATATAAAGAGAAATAATCAACCCATTTCATTGAAATTTAATATATGAACTCCTTGTATTAAAACAATGAACATATAACTTTTTTGGAAAGATCAGGGCTCGAGAACTGATTTGCGGGCCGATTTTACATTTTTCACCATATCCACAGAACAAATTGATGGAATTTCTTGAAATTTGATATTTGAGTTCTGGTTGTTACCGAAACTAACTGGCGAGCATTTCAGGAAATTCGGGTAGCACAAAGCGAAACTCTACTAAGAGCCAAATTTACATTTTTCTAAGTATGTTAACTATAAGCTTACTAATGTCCTAAAAATTGGAAAGAAGTATTTAACAGACATTTTTATAATATTCTGTAACACTTTCATTTAACTAGACAATACACAATGCGGTCGGTTATTTGCTGACCACATCAGATTTTTTATAATGTAACTATACATTTTGTGCAATCCGTGGTTGAACTCGCATTTGCAATCTACATTTAATCAGCAAAGAAATTTAATACTCAAAGAAGAACACTAATACATCGAGCTTTCAGTGGGAATGCACTTCTCCATGTTAGAGAAGTGTAAATAAATTATTTTTAGCAACCTATCGGTCTGTCGGGTTGTGTGTGCATGCGTGTATTTCGAGTTCGGCTCAACCGATTTTGATGAAATTTTATAAATTTTTTGGAAAATTTAATATTTAATTAACAAAATAACGCATTTTTTTTAAAAATAACTCTATGTTGTGATATCGTTTTTATTTGTTTACTCAAAAATTTTGTTTACGATATTTATTTATTTGTTGTCATAACGATCTTTTAAACCAATACACTTCATAACGCAAGCCCACCCTCAATATAGTGGTGCTACCATACTAACGGAGCTTAATTGATAACGAATCAGTCAAACTTGCCATTATGTTGGGCCTTTGTTACGGGTGACGAATTCTTTTCACAATTCTCGTTTGAAAAATTAGTAACAAGGAAAACAAAGACCATAAAAAAAAGATGGAAGAAGATATAGCAACTTGTATATGCATTGAACACACCAACCCATTATTGTCGGCAGAGGTCACAAATAATGGGAGCTAGCCTCCTAGAGTTATCGCATGAACTAGACTTAACTGCCTGAAGACAAATAACTTCTTTAAGAGAAGGGAGGATGAAGGTGCATCCATCGATGCCATACAGAATGTAAATACATCCACCAAAGCTTTCGATAACATGCGCTGATTGCAAAAATTGAAACTAGCCATGTGAATAAGTCTCAATTTGCTCAGAAACTTCGTTGAACGAAATAATCTGAGTGACGAAAGTATTTTCCGCCGACCAAGTATGTCAGCACCGAAAATGATGTAAGTCAGCACCGCTCATAGTTATTGGATATAACTGATATTTTACTTTAGTCACTTTATTATTGATACTAAAATAACTATTACTTAACTAATATTATTATTAATTACTAATAATATAGAATATAGATTAACTAATAATATAGAATATAACCAAATCCTTGGAATATAGCGACTAGACCCGATAGTGATTGTGGTTAGATTTTTTGATGGATTTTAAATTGTTACGGATTAGGTTCGCGACAGGAGTGTCCAAAGGGGGAAAGCATTTTTCTGACCTAAGGGCAAGAGTCAGAAGGCTCTTTAAGAGGGCGAAAAAACGAACGTGTGATAGTTGACAGTGTTATTCTCGAGCGGTAAATGAGTCGTCTCGTAAAAGAATCCCGCAGAAAGAATACATGGACAATGGTTCCCAAAGGAGCCATTTAACACTGTGTGCTTCTTTGTAAGACCAGATAGTACTTATACAGAAAGTAAGGAGGAAACGTTGTAGCTTTCGGTGAAGCTACACTTTCATGGTTCTGCAATCGCATTTTCGTCTGACAATGCCCGTTGTTCGGCAGGTCGAAGTTTTCAAGGGAGAAGTTTGTGGCTTTCGTTCCGGAGGCCAATAGGGAAACGGGTGTCGTCATTTAATTTTTAAGGCTCTCAAAAGATTGTAAAGTGGAATATAAGAGATATGTCCAATAATATGCATTCATTTCAAGCTTCGGTATTCCTCAGGGCAAATCAACCGAATGCTCTACTGAATCTTACTGCACTTGGGGTTTTCGTGAATATGGCGCATTCAACAAAAACGGAATTAGACAATAATGAATAAAATTTCATCTTACGACAATATAAATTAAGCAAATAAACAACCTTTTTTCCTAAAACAAAAACCAAGAAATCATCTTTCGGTAACTAACAGAAGACCACGTTATTAATAAAATATGAGAAGTGTATGGGTTAAAGTATGTTTAAATATAACATGATTATATGAATGACTGGTAGCTTCTCAAAGTACTTTTTCGAATTAACCCAAATCGAACGGGGCTCTTGCAATAATTACTGTTAACAATCTTTGGAAACTTGATTACTCTACCGATTTTAAGTTATTACTAGGACAAACGGATTGACATACATAGCTAAATCACTCAGTCTACGTTGAGTGGTGGTATATATATTTTCACACGAATATTTTTCAGATTTATAATATTCTTCGAATATTTGTCCATACTTATAGAAAAAACAGAGAAAAACTAAGGGAAATTGTTTTGTTCTCTTTTAAAGGATATTCTTTCTTGATAGTTCTAAATAATAATTTCTTAAAAAATTTTTTACGTTCTATAATTTCAAGTAATCTCATTGTCATCTATCAGAAAAATTTAAAACATAGCATTACAAAGTGCAAAAAAGGTACCAGATTTTTCCAGTAGCTCGAAAATGAGTAAATCGACACCCCCTCCTAAAATTGATCTTCGTGAAATTGATTAAAGAATAATCATTGAAATTATGCAAACACACTGTACATATATGTACATATTTTTTACCTAAACAAAAATATTTAATAAAATAGTTGAATATTTTAAGCATTTAGAATATTTTGGTATAAAACTTCTTTAAGATCCTGTGTAATCTAAAAGACATATGTGTAATGTATGCACATACTTCAAACGTTACGATAAACCACGATATATGACTACCTTAACAAAATTATACTTCTTAATAGGAATACTCACCGCATGGCCTTAATGTCCGGCGTATCGCTTGGAAGCCCTTTGTTGTTCATAGGGTTCATAGAAATTTTACTTTTACTAAAATATATGCCAATTATAGTTCTCACAGTTTTTAGATTGTTGAATAGAACAGCAAACTCGATCTACAGTTTTGAAGGAACATGAAAAAAAAAATTTAAAAAGTTAAGTGTATTTTTTAGTATATTAACAAAACACATTATTAAATTATTGAAATAAAAGAGGAATTTAAAGTTCATTGTAAGCTAAATCTAATTAAAACATTTGTTGAGAAAAATTAAAAAAGTCTATAAGATAAATGTTTTCAATGTTTGTTGCGTCTTGATTTTTGTTGATTTTAAAACTTTATTTTGAAGCTATTAACGCTTCAAACTACAATTTTTTTCAAACTTTTTGCTTGTAATTATAGTAATATAGTAAATTATAGTAAATTAAATGTATTTTATAGGTTCAGTATTGGGTAGAACTAGTATCATGTCATTTGAGGTATCCGGACTATTTTATCTTTGCTTTTTATTGACACTAGGTAGAAAATCCTTTTTCAAATATGGTCTATAGGTAAGTAGTAGAAAAGGGATTCAGAAGTAAAATCTCACGTGTAAATAACCCTGGAATATTATATACTCGTATATTTCACATTCAACCAAAATCCTGGTAAATTTTTTAAATTAAATTCTGCAGTTTTATGAAGTTTTAGAGATCTTGAATATTTTGAACAAAATGGAAAACTACTTAAAAATTTTACTTCAAAATGAGAAGTTATTACAAAAGTTATAAAATTTTACATTTTATGATTTTATTAAAATTTTTAATTAATAAAAAAATCGTTTATAAATATTTATGTTACTCTATAGTGCTTCAGTACTTAAAAACATATGGAATCGTTATTGATTCAAATCAATAAGTTCGACTTCAAAAAATAATGTTTATTGACTTCAAATTAATAGCAAAATATATGAATTTCATTTTTCAAAAAATATAAATGTCAAAGCTGTTTTGACACATTCTTTGGCCTTCTTTCTGAAAATCTTTATTTTTTGTCAACGAGTGGATTAGTTGGTCTCACCTACATAGCGTCTTGGAGGCCGACTCCAACAGTTTAAAACAATGGTTTTTAGTAGGTTTTTTTTCTACAGGTGTAGCTCTTTTTCGAGCTAGAGCCTGTAGACAAAAAAGCTACTAGATTTTTTCCGTATATAAAAAAACGCTTATTAGTTCGAAACCATGTGGCATAGAATAACCATCGACTTGTTTTTCAGGCCATTGATTGCTCATGGTTCCGAAGTAATGAGCTTTCATTTGTATGTAGGAAAAATCTGATCCTTTTTTTTTCAACAAACTGTAGCTAGAAAACGAGTGTATCTGCTCATATATAAGCATTTGTGTATCTACATATCGCCGTCTGAGTGCTATTTTGATTAATACGCCACTTTCGAAATTTCTGACTTAAGACCACTTTCATAGGTTTTCGAAGATGATCTTTCAGTATATGTAATCAGATTTTCGCTATCTCATTTAGTTTCGTAGATACGCCGATGTCATTTTAATCCACCGCCACTTAAAATTCGATTTGGGATGCATTTTGATCCATATACAAAATCGTTGGCTTATGGAACAAATTTTCATATAAGTTTTTTAAAAAATTTATGAGTGCTTTTTTGCTATTTTTGAAAAATTACTTTAAATGCAATAGAAATTTTACTTTTTTACCAAAATTTTATTATTTCTCATCTTATTTTATTACTGTTATATGTATTAACTTATTATTCCTTAGCAAGTAAACTTTAAACATTTTATGAGACTATAAAGAAAATTAGTCTTAAATTTATGTTAAATGAAACATTTCAAATTATTAATTTTTTTCAAACTTACTTTTTTAAACTGAAAAATTTTGGGCAAGATAAGGAAACAAAATTTTTCTATTTAAAATAAGCTTCCTGAACATCTGATTAAAAATGAAACCTCAAAAAAATTTTAAAATAACACCCAAAATTTTCTAGTAAAATAAAGTTTCCAACAACCCCTAGTTTTTAAAAAATTCTTACATTTAGTATTTAAGTTCTGTTTATTAGCGGGAGGTAACATTCTCTCTTAAAATTTGAAATACGTTTTTAGTGAATTTTTTAAGCACTTTCACAAGAAAATTTGGAAAGAAATGTTTACTAGCTTCACTCTGTCCATCCCTCCGTCTGACTGTCCGTGTGTCTACTTACAAATTTCTGCGTCCTTTGCCATAGAAAGCTGAAATTTTATTCGACATTAGATCTTTGCTAAAAGCTTATTTCTGTAGAAGAAAATCGCCTTCCCACTCTAAAAGTTCTAAAAGTGTCATATTTTTACTATTTATTGTAACGAAACGATAAAGATTTTTCAATTTCCCCAATCGCAGAAAAATAACGACATCTGATGAAAAATATGAATGCGGAAGACACAGTGGCTCTTACAATTAATCTAAGATAAGTTTTTATCACATTTTTTCTCAGCTATTAAAACACTAATAAGACCTCGAGCTTCGTTAGAGGAAAATTTTTTTCCGCCCCCAATTTTTCAACCCGAAATTTTTAAAATCTGAATTTTTTATATGATCTATTCCATTTTGTGTATAGTATGCCGCTGCAGAAGAAGTCACCCACTATATTTCTGCGTTTTTAAAATTCGAAAAATGCTTATGGTTGCACTGCAATAAATAGTTAAAAAATAGTTAAGAAGAAGTCACCCACTATATTTCTGCGTTTTTATAATTCGAAAAATGCTTGTGATTGCACTGCAATAAATAGTTAAAAAATAGTTAAAAATGCCGTTTTAAGGATTTTAGGGGATAAAACTTTAAGAGGGGGAAAATAGGTAAAAATTTTGTTCTACAGAAATAGGTTCCTAGTAAAGATCTTCATAAAATTTCAGCTTTCTTTCTTCAAGGGTATAGAAGTTTTGTAAACATGTCCACGGACGGACGGACGGACAAAGTGACATGTTTACATGGTCGGAAGGACGGCACTTTTTTAAAATTTTTTTTTGGGAAAGTGTGAAAAAGTAATGAAATTTCAAATTATTAAAAAAACTTCTATTTTCTATTTCCGGTTTTGCATGATGTGTTGTATGTTCGATACATTTATGTACTAATGTACATAGAAATAATCTGAAGTGGGTATTTGTTTGTTTTGTGATTAGAAATAATCTAAAGTGGGTATTATATGTACAAGTGTTGAATCTATATTATATTTTACAAGATTTTTCCAGTTCATGAACAGGTATACATATAATCTAATAAATAACAAAAACAAAAAAATGAAAATAGCAAAAGAGAATACTGGGTAGAAACATTACTCAATTGATTATACATACTGTAAAACAAAAACAAAAAATGAAAAGCGAAAAGCGAAAAGCGAAAGAGAATAAAAAAAGGGTAGTAATATTTTTTTTGTTTTTTTGCTTTACTACCATAAACAAAAATAAACAGCAAAAGGAAGCGAAATATTTTAAATGAGTTAAGTAAGAGTAAAATAATTTTTTGTTGTTGTATTTAACATGGAATGGAATTAAAAAAAATAAAACTAAAAATTGTGAGAGATATAAGAACACGAATAACGTTACGTTACGTACTAAGGCAATTATTCTTCGTGTGCTTGCGAAATTTCAATTGAGTAAGTAGCCAAGTCAGGTCTGTATAAAGAAAAGAGGCATTGATTTTTTATTAATTCACATTTACTTTGGTTTTAAAGTTTAGCGTAAAAGGTACTTTTCCTTTTAATTTTGTTCGGCATCAGTTCCCCATCCGTCTTGCATATGCCATGACTATAAATAAGTCCCAAGGGCAAACTTTTGAAAAGGTTGGCTTCTATCTCCCCCAGCCGTGCTTTTCGCATGGGCAATTATACACAGTATGTTCAAGAGCCATAGACTCCAATTCTTTAAAAATTCAAGTCAAAGATACGGTTCGTCAGGGAAAAATCGATGATGGAAATATTTTAACAGATAACGTTGTTTATAAGGAAATTTTTCGTTCTTAATTGTTAACTAATTCTTAAATTGAATTTTAATCATATCTATGTAATTAACAGTGACACATATTACATCTTAAAATTTATTAAATTAAAAATATTTCCATTACTTTTATTTATCATTAGTATTTAAACCAATATGATATTTATGCATATACAAGTATATACCTGCATATGTATGCCATAATATGTACAAATTTTTCTAAACTTATTTTAAAATTGATTGCCACAATCCTGTTTTTACAACAGATAATGCTGCTTATAAGCAAACCACAGGGGCCCCTAGTGCTCCTTCTATTTCTCAATCTTCAGAATTTTGTTTTCCATTTTTGTTAAAAAATGATGCTTTTAAGAACATAAAAAAAATGTTGCCTCTTGAAAAAAATTAATTATTCAAAGGAAAATGTAAAGTAGGACCCTGTGCAATTCCAAGCTATAAGTTTTAAACGGTTTTGAAAACGTAATTTAGAAAAATTTAGTCTGTCGCAATTAAATATTCTAAATAAAATAGTAAACCTTTAAAAAACGTAGATTTTATTTATTACGACGTAGATTTTATTTATTGTTGTGAATAGCTAAATATGATAAATATATGTATATCTAATAATTATAAATTTATATTCGTTTCCTTGATTATCAACTTCCGCCAAAAAGAAAATAAATAAAGTTGGGTCAAACCAATGGTTTGTATTGTAGCACTTTTCCCTTCAGCAAGTGAAAATTCTGCTTTTAAATACAGTCTATGTATACCTATCACACATTCTAAAAATTATTTTCATTCATATACAAAACTCTTTCTAGGATTGCATATATTTAGGATGATACATACATGCAGTCTTTGAAATAAAGCAAAAATTAATATAAAGAGGGGTTAACATAATGCTCGATTTTAAGGTTTAATTATGTGAGTTAAGAAAAATAATTATATTTTTTAATGTCATGGAATTTGCCGTTAGCTTTTTGTGTTTATAGAAATTTGAAAAAGCTTATGGTTTCGGAAATATAAGGTGTCAAAAATTCAAATTTTACAAATTTCAAGAGGCAATAACTTGAGAGGGGAAGGAGATAGAAAAAAATTTTCTTCTAACGAAATGAACTATTTATCAATGTCTAAAAGCCCATAAAATTTCAAGCTTCTACATGCTGGGGTCTAGAAAATAAACGACATCAAAAATTTGGAAAAAACGGACTTTAGATAACGGTAAATTTGAGCGGCCATTTTGTTTTTCTAAAGTTAACCTTTAGTATACCCCGGTAGGGGAAGCAAGCCACTGCCTTTCTGCGTTTACAAAATTTGAAAAATCCTTATGGTTTCATTGCACTAAATAGTTAAAGAATGGCATTTTTAGGGTTTCGGGGGGGTATAACTTCTAAAGGGGGGGAGATAGATAAAAATTTTGTTCTACGAAAATAAGTTTCTAGTAAAAATCTATATACGTGCAATATTTCAGCTTTCTATCTTCAAGGGTGTAGAAGTTTTGTAAACAGACACACGGACAGACGGACGGACGGACGGACGGACGGACGGACGGACGGACAGACGGACGGACGGACGGACGGACGGACGGACGGACAGAGTGAAACTAATACGCACTTTTTTTCAAAATTTTTTTGGAAAAGTGCTAAAAATGGAAAATACAGATGTCCCTCGATTTACGAGTATGTTAACCTCGTTATGTTTTTTCGGAATATGTCAGTCAAATTTTTGATACCAGTCTTCGTTATGTGTTACTCAGCTTCGATTTATGTTTTTTTTCAAGTCAAATTTTCACATCAACGTTTGTATTTAATTTATGTATAACGTATACAAAAGTTATATTTCAGGTAATTTTTTAAAGTTTAAATGGGAAATAGAGGTAAACACTGGGCTATAAAATTTAGCACAGCAAAAAGTATTTTTGAAGAATATGATTCTAATGATGATAGCGCACAATCTATAACTTCAAACGTATGGAAAGCTGATGTATACAACAAATTACATATGGATAAAAGAAAGACGGTTCAAAAACAGATTGTAGATTATTGTAGAGATGTAACAATGACAACTTTTGAACGTACTCGTAATTACTTATAATGTTTATTCAAAAAATTTAAAATATAGAACATATATTTCCAAAATAATATCTTTTTATAACGTTAAAAAACGTTTTAAATATTTTTTTCATTAACATTAGAATCCACACATAAATTTTTCAATGGGTATTATTTTCTAGTTTCGATATGTGTTGTTCTGATATATAGCGAAAAATTTCCCAAAAAACACTTAAATCGAGGAATTCCTGTATTATATTTTATTTTTACAAATGTGATCCTATAATTATACAATGAAAGCAAAAGTGATAAGTTCTTGACCATTAGATATATAACATTTGAATGCACAGAGTTGAACAATAATGCTATAGGATAAAAATTTTTGTGCATACATACATTTACTCAAATACTATTATTTAATTTAGTAAAAGTTGGAAGAATTTAACTTTAATTTTTAAAACAAAAAACATATGTGTTTTTGTCATATGAATAGTGTGTTTGGTCACATCACAGACATCCTTATGTAAGACTCCACAATACACAATTATTCATCTTGAGAATCATCATACTTTTGAATAAAATAGAAATGTTCATGGTGATTTGGAATCTTTGAAAAATTAAACAAGTAAAACCGTTTTAGTGGGTTTAAACCGATTGAATTACACCTGCACCTTTCATTGTTGTATAGGAATTACTCGAACCTGTGAAACCATTCTACAGAAACTTCACGGATATGTTTGACCCATAACTAGACATACGACTGCCAAGTTTCATGAATCTGGCTTTGTTATTTTTTCAAATATTTAAAATTAGCTTAACAAGTTATATAAAATATTAAAATTGGAGTTGTATGGCAAGTACCCGAACCCGTCAAGAGATTCAACCACAACTTCAAGAATATATCTGACCTATAATTGGACACACGTCGGCCAATTTTCATTAATCTGACTTTATTATTTTTCCGAATATAAAAAATTTGCTTTTGGAGTTGTATGGCAGCCACGCGAACCGATGCAGCCATCCCATTTAAATTTTTAGAGCATGTGTAGAATATAATTGGACACATGTACACAAAGTTTTATAATATTTATACCTTTATTAGTTTTTAAAAAATTTAAAATAAATTCTTTGAGTTGTATGGCAGCCACCCGAACCAGTTGCCTGAATTAGTCCCATTACAATAGGGTTCGACCTTAATACAAAAGAAACAACTTGCGAAAGTTTGGTGTCGGTTGCATTATTCGTTTTCGAGATCGGACGGACGGACATACCGCAGATGACTCCTTCAAGTAGTTACAAACTCCATACCAAAGTTAATATACCGTTCACGAAAAAATGATTGTACTTAACTATAAGTAAATAGAAGCTTTTTCATCGTGTCTTTCTTCAGCATTCAAAACGCAACACGTTTGAATACCGACAGGTTCATGTTTCCCATAATTGGTTCTGAGAAGGAACCATGAAAGATCAGTGGAACGAGACCTAAAGTTAGAGTTAATCGTAATTTTATTTGAAAATTTAAAAATGTCAACCTAGTTTCCGTTACAGTATAAATATCGCAGTCAAGAAGAGAAGAGTTAAACGGAACAGTGTTAGTTTTAGTCCTCAGTCCACGAATGAAATTGAGGGTATTTGGTTTCGAGATTTATGTCAGTATTATTATCATTATTATTATTTTTATTGTTATTATTATTATTAAAATTATTTTTGATTTTGTTATTACTCTTATTATTATTATTATTAACGACCGTATTGTGTATACAGGTAGGTTATTTGAAGACAACAAATTTTGCATATCGAGCTTTTGGTGGGAATGCAATTCTCCACGGTATGGAAGTGTAAATAAACTACTTTCAGGAACCTGTCGGTCTGTCGGTCTGTTTGTGCACACGTGTACCTCAAGTTCGGCAGAACCGATTTTGATGACATTTTATATGTAAGTTTATTTCGACCATGGCACGAATTGATCAACTTTTGGGATATATCAGGCCTCGGGAGCTGCAATTTTTAGCGGGTCTGTTTTACATTTTTGGCCATTTTGGAGGAAATATTCAACCGATTTACTTAAAATTTCGTATTAAGCTAAGCACAATTGTCCGCGAAACCTCATGACTTTTGAAAGAAATCAGGGGCCAGCAATTGGACTTTTACTACGGGCTAAATACAAATTTTTGCGTATGTAAAGAGAAATAATAAACCGATTTCATTGAAATTTAATATATAAATTCTTCTTTTAAGACTAAAAATTTTTAATATTATTATCATTGTTACTATTATTGTAGTTATAATTGTTATTATTATTATTAAAGTTATTTTTATTGTTACAATAAGTATTAGTACTGTTACTATTATTCTTATTATCTTTATTTTTTTATTATTGTAATTGTTATTATTATTATCATTGTTACTTTTATTATTACCGTTATTAACATTATTGTTAAAATTTTTCATTTTACATTTTTTAATACTGTTATTGTAGCCTTCAAATTCATTGTTACGGGAAAGAAGCTCCCAAGTATGCTTGCCTATGCGAGAAGAATCAGTGCGTTGGGAGTTGTCCATATTGTTAGCATTTTGGAAAAGAACCTGTTTCCTGTTCTTCTTATTATTAAGTGGGTTATTAAGTAGGGATTTAAGTTTAGAGTGCATTGAGGCATTAGCCAACATCAATACCAATGGAGTTATAATCCCTAAAATACTGAATCACCGCACCCAAACGCCAAAACTTATTACCAATTATGTCGTCAGCTATGCAAGAAGGTACAGTAACTTTGAAAGATTTATATTTGGACTTATATTTAAGTTATTTGGAGTGATATTAGCCATGGTTACATTGTCGCACTTGAATTTACTAATTAATAACAACTTAAGGCTACATACTGTCGTGGTTCGAGCATAGTGGTGAAGAGTTGAGGAAATCTAGCGGCTGATTACTTGAAAAGTCTGATGCAATTAGTGCAAGATTTTTCATTTGAGCAGTTAGTCTCAGCAGCGACGGACATATTGGAACTTGCAGGAGGCTCAGGACAGGTCAGTTCATTTTGCAAAGATGCATCTTTGCCAACTGTTGGCTTTAAAATAGCAGGCCACAGAGTAACTGTTGATCCCAGAAAAGACTCATAACGCCATGGTTCGTTGGTCTGACACCAGGCATCTTTCATGTTTAAACTTATATAAGTCTGGTTGAATTTATACGTGTCAAAAGATGTATCAAGGCTGGCATCTACCTTAACGCATACGTTGCGCAAGTTTATCATTGAGGGAAAACTCCAGTCTTTTGTATCTCTTCTAGATCTACTGATGATGCCTGCTCATTTCTGGGTAGTTCGCTTAAAGTGTAGTTGAGGGATTCGTAATCCTTGGCCATTTCATTGAACGATACCAAATTACTTTTAATTATGTTTATACATTTCGTGGCCAGTCCCATGTACTCATCCTTTTGCTTATTGAGGGATACGTTGATTTCTTTGAACATGTCGTCCAGTTTAGAATGATGGTCCATGCATCCCTCACACACAAAATATTGCGCCAGAAAAGAGGAGTACCACCCTCTAAGAGCATTTAAACAGATCCCATGAAATCTTTTGTTGCAAAATCCATTGTTTATTAGATACAAAAGACACGCCATATAAGATTGTTTGTTTTTTAATTAAACTCCTTTAAACCACCAAGATTTTGAAATTTAGCCTAAAATAGTATTGTATTTTGGTTAATCTAGCGCAATTTATTCGACCTAAAATTCCAACACTGGCAATGTAATACACATATCATTTTGTATTATACTATACATGTAGTCGAAAACAAATAAGTAAAAAGCGGTTAAGAGAAAAAATCCTATAAGTGAAATTTTTTTTCGGCCCAAAAGCTTTTTTTTGATTTTTGTTATAAAACTAAACGCTAAAGTGAAAAACGTATAAATGAATAAAATGATTTTCTTAAATAAATATTTTGCCCAAAAAGGAAAAATTTAATATAATTTAGAACGCAAGAGGGAATTGTTTTTTTTAAATACTTGCGCCTAATTTTTTTATTTTTTGTAAAATATGAAATGTCATCTAAAATGGCAAATGTGCTAACACTGTTATAAATAATATGTTACACCAAACGAAATTTGTTCGACATAATAAATTTTGAACTTCAGGAGCACGTTGTTTAAATAGAACAGGTTATTGGAAGAACAAAGAACAACATGGGATTCTTTAACATATGATCATCATTCTACAAATTGGATAAATAAGCAACTAAAGAAACACAATATTCGGACATCGCATACCAATAGTAAATACCAACTTAAGAACTTGTCAAATTCGGCTAAGGATAAATTGAAGAAACATGAAAGATACGGTGTGTACAAAATCGATTGCAATAATTGCGACAAATTTTATATAAGACAAACGAAGAGATCTGTTACAACAATACTTAAGGAACATTTAAGTGAACTAAAATGTGCAAGGAGAGTAGGATTTAACAGGAATTTCGATTCAATGGTTGCAAAACACATTTATGAAACAGATCACATAATTACAGAAGATAACTTAAAAGTATTAAGAGAGGTGAAAAGAAAACACAGGACAAACAAAGACTGCCTACTGAACAAGGACGAAGATAAATTCTTTAAAATAATTATTTGAGCAGTTTTAAGGATTAAAAGGGGTATAATTTTTGTTTGTAATTAATAATTAAAAGAAAAAAAAAACAAAGAAAAATTAAATTTTAGATTAGGTCAGGTAGAAAATTAGATTAAGTCAGGTATAATATTTCTAATTTTACTAGATTTTAATTTTATTGTTTGTTGTCTCAATTAGAAGAAAAGCAGCTTTGATGAAGTGCGTATGTATCGCATGAAATATATTAGCAAAAATAAAAAGTATTTTATTCTGAATAAAATGGAGTTTTTTTTCATACACCTAAAACAAAATTTATATTTTGAAAAAATTATCAACTATTGAAGAATTTTTTGAATTTTGAACTTCACTTTAAACAGCTGTTTAAAAAATGTCTTACGACAGAAAGAGTGAACAAATTTAAATGCAAAAGACAAAATTGAAATATTAAAAGAAATTGATGACGATTAGGAACTTGAACCTACAAATAATAAATTTACTGGACATAGGCTCCAGAAGATTTTCAATTGTATATTTTTTTTTTTTAAATCGTTGTAAATTTCGTGAGAAACCAATTTGATAGTTTAGTAGGGATTGAATTTAATCTTTCATTTTTCATGAATATAATGATGAAGAAATAGTGGATTAAGTGTTGACTAATAATGAACGAAATCAAGTTGATAAAACGTGTTGAAGTTACAAAAGAAACATTTTGTCCTCCCGTACTGCATAAAGAAGAAGTATATATGAAAAAAATAACAAAAGGCTAATATATGTACATATGTCGAATTAATTGAAAACGAAATTTAAAACGATTTAAAAAAAATAAAGTTGGGTCAAACCAATGGTTTGTATTGTAGCACTTTTCCTTTCAACAAGTACACTATTAAAATTATTTTCATTCATAAACAAAACTATTTATAATCGTTTATAGGGTAAACGATTTATGCAGTTTTTGAAGCAAAGCAAAAATTAATACCAAGAGCTCAATTTTAAGGGTTAATTGCGCGAGTTAGGAAAAATAATGATATTTTTCAACGTCATGGAATTTACCGTTAGATTTTTTCGTTTATAGAAATTTAAAAAACACGACTAGTTAGTTATATAGCTATTTTTTACATTATGTGCAATAGTGTTTTTCATATGATACAATTTATAGAAAAAAGTTTTTTTAATATATCATTTTTTTTATTTACCACATTTTTTCAAATATTTTCCATATCTTTATTTTTGCATTATCTGTCTTATAAGTAAATAATAAAAAAAATTTCACCTATAATATGAACAACGCATAAATGCCATTTTTTTCACATATTCGAAAAACCTATAAAAATCAAAAAAAATCTGGTGTGATCAGCACATAACCGACTGCATTGTGTATTGTCTATTTAAGTGAAAGTGTTATGCAATATTATATAAATGTCAGTTAAATACTTCTTTCCAATTTTTAGGGCATCAGTAAGCTTACAGTTCGTATACCTAGAAAAATTTAAATTTGGGTCTTAGTAGAGTTTCGCTTTGTGCTACCCGAATTCCCTAAAATGCTCGCCAGTTATTTTCGGTAACAACCAGAATTCAAATATTAAATTTCAAGAAATTCCATCTATTCGTTTCGTAGACATGGTGAAAAATGTAAAATCGGCCCGCAAATCAGTTTTCGAGCCCTGATCTTTCCAAAAAATTTATATGTTAATTGTTTTAATACGAGTGATTCAAGTATTAAATTTCAATGAAATCGTTTGATTATTTCTTTGTATACACAAAAATGTATCTCTTTGTATACACAAAAATGTATATTTGGCCCGTAGTAAACGTCCAGTTGCTGATGCCTGATTTCTTCCAAAAGTTAGGAATTTTCGTGGATGGTCGAGCAAAGCTTATATATGAAATTTCAAGTAAATCAGTTGAATATTTTCTTAAAAGTTGCCAAAAACGTAAAACAGGCCCGCTAAAAAGTGCAGTTCCCGAGGCCTAATATATCCCAAAAGTTGATCAATCTGTACCATAGTCGAAACAAACTTGCGTATAAAATTTCATCAAAATCGGTTCAGTCGAACTTGAGATACACGCGTGCACACACAAACGACAAACCGACAGGTTGCTAAAAATAGTTTATTTATACTTCCCTACTATGGAGAAGTGCATTTCCACCGAAAACTCGATATGCAAAATTTGTTGCCATCACATAACCTGCCTATTGTATACACAATACGGTCGGTAAAAAGGATAATTGAAATAAAATATTCCCCCAAAATCTTTTTCACTTTCAAACATTTTCCGACTATATTTATTATTGTATACTCGTATTTTTATATGTATAACAAAAACACATATTATTTTTATACTTTTATATTATCAGAAACACAAACAAAAAATCAAATTATTTTAAAATTATATTTATTATGAAAATATAGTGATCTTACATAACGTATTTTTGGGATGAAACCAGAACAAGTTAGATAAATGTTAATTTTTGTCAAACACACCAGATGTTTTTCGATGTATATCGATTTAGAGTAGATATATATGAACATACATATATTTGAATAAAATTAATATTTTATTTATGCTTAAACCTCGTTTATATTTAAAAAATTATTTATATTTCTATATATTTATCCACAGGTTTAAATATTATGTTTCGTTAGAAAGTTTTAAAAAAAAATGCATACATACTTACATACACATGTATTTATGTACTTAAAAATTCATTTTTAGTGTTCAAACAAAATATTCTAAAATGTTAGATTCTCTAGTGCGAATCGCACTAATTTCAAATATTTTTGAAAACATTAAAACAAAATTAACACTCACGACTATAAAAAATATTCTATATAATAGCTTCATGACTATAAAAAATATAAAAAATACTTACGTTTAGTTCCATCGTGGAACTTTTGAGCAAATCACCTGTGAGTGATTTAAGTCCCTGTCCCTGTATCACAAATGTCCCTGTATCACAAATGTAATTCATGTTATATAAAATGTAATGTGCGTGTTTAGTTTAGCTTTCACTTAACATACTTAGAAAAATGTAAATTTAGCTCTTATCAGAGGCTCACTTTATGTTAACCAAAAAAAAGTTCGTCAGTTAGTTCTGGTAGCCAGCAGAATTTAAATTTTTAATTTCAAGAAATTCCATCAATTAATTCCAGGCCCTTGGTTCGATTTACAAGTTCTGACATTCCCAAAAAATTTATAAATTCATGGTGTTAACACTCTGAATGTAAATATTAAATTTCACGGAAACTGAATGAATATTTCTCTTTATATGCACCAAAATGTAAACTTATTAAAAGTATTAAAAGTCCTGTTGCTGATACTTGATTCCTTCTCGTACTATCAGACGAAGCTTATATATTGATATATCAAGAAAATCTATTTTAAATTTTAACAGTATGTTAAAGATCCGTTTCCCGAAACCTGACATGTTCTACAAATTGATAAAACTGTGACATAACAGAAGTAAAAATAGATTTGAATTACAATCATACAAATCGGTTCAGCTGAAATTGAGATACAGATCTGCACAGGTAGACCATATACCGATTGTATGTAATGCGAATAGTAAAAACTGCAACAAGACGCGATAATATATAAATATAATCAATGTACCTACATAGCACGTAAATATATTCTATAATATGTAAGGGGTCTGCCTAGCTCTAGAGCAACAAAGTGAAAGTGTTGCTCTGTTTTATTTATTTCATACGCATCATTATGATTCATACTCGAATTATATTTCTTTGCTGATTTTATTCATTTTGCAGAAAATGTATAACAAAACTGAAATAGGTCTGTCTGGGATAAAATTTGGAAAAACTTTAAATAAAGTTGGGTCAAACCAATGGTTTGTATTGTAGCACTTTTCCCTTCAGCAAGTGAAAGTACTACTTTTAAAAACAATTTATGTGTACCTAGCACACTATTAAAATTGTTATTTATTTATTTATTTACATCTACGAGTAATATAACTTATAAATATGGATATATTAGTTACACCCTCGGCTACTAGGGCCATTCTGGGCTTAGAAAAATAACATCATGCACATTATAAATTTTGAATAACCATAAGAAAAATAGTGGAGGTTACATAATATATATAGGTTTTTATCTTTATATAATAAAGTCATATCTAAAAAATGATGCAATAATTAAGTTATTGTTTTAATCGTTATACAGATATTGTTTTTAATGAAAATGATTATTTAAATTTTATAGAAGAGACTAATTGCATTAATACCAAGAGAGAAACAATTGCAACAATTCGAATGAACTCTCGAAATCGAACTCTACGCCGTTTAATTTAAATACCATGCCAGGGATTATAGATTCTAAGAATTTCCTCTACTATTGCAATATTACCAGTGGTCGGAATTAAGACTTCCCACACCGTTAGTGAATACCTTTGCAGTATTGTTTGTGTTCTACCGCAAGCAAAAAAGACATGCCTCATCGAAAGGACTTCGCCACAGAAAGGACATTCTGGCGGGGAAACCCCTTCGAACAGGTATTTCTTTGTAGATAATGCATGACCCAATCGAATCCATCTTGATAGTCCTATCTGAGCACACCAGCACATTCCTAATTGCCCTTAAAATTATTTTCATTCATATACGAAACTATTTTTAGGATTGCATATATATAGGATGAACGATTTATGCAGTCTTTAAAATAAAGCAAAAATTAACTTAAAGAGGGATTATAATGATCATAATGCTCGATTTTAAGGATTACTTGTGTGAGTTAAGAAAAATGAATATATTTCTTAATGATCATGGAATTTACCGTTATCTTTCCGCGTTTATAGAAATTTGAAAATTTCTAATTTAAAAAATGCATATTCTATTGAAAAAATTCTATACAAACATAATTCATCTGCTGATGTCGACGAATTTTCCTAAGTTTGGTTATTTCAAACTTTAACTGGCTAATTGATTAACTTGACTTCAAAAAGATAGGTGATACCTTTTAAATTAGGAGAAAAAATATATGTACATAATTTCGTCAGTCAAGGTATTGTCAACGACTTTTTAAACATTACAAAAAAATTTTTTGTCTTATTCAGAAATTATATTTTTCATATGAAAAAATTTTTCAAAAATAATTATCAAAGAAGAGTCAAAGAAGCATCACATGAAGCAAAGCGGTTTTTACAAGCTACAACATAAGAACAACTCATAATAAAAGATTACCATTATCACTACCAACAAAAAGGTGTCTGCCGCCGGTGTTGTCTAACACTCAACAATAAAGAACAGAAAATTAAAAAAAAGACTTCACGGTACGTAATATTTACTGTAATACTAATTATTTTTTTTTTTTTAAACTTTTTTTAAAAATTAAATGATTAAACACACTGTAAAAATTTATGCCAAATTGCTAAAAAATAGAATAATTCTTACTACAATTAATGCAGTATATACGCTAAGGCATATTAAATCTTACTCGATTGGACAAAATCGAGCAAAATTAATCCTGTATAGTGATTTTACTTTAAAAGAGAGTAATAAAAATATATCAAGTTGAACACTACTTCAAAGTAGAGTAAAATTTACTTTGTGGAAGTGATTTTTCATTTTTACGAAGTATTTTTTAACATACTATTATTTTTTATCATTTTTAAATTTTTTCTTAATTGAAATTGAGAGATATCAGATTAAGGTTGTGTTTGAAGTAATATATAAATTTATAAGTTACAATTTTAAAATCGAAATATATAAGTTAAGTATATGTAGAGCTTATTCTATTGTTTTGTTTTGCATTTTTTTCATTCTTGTAAAATGTTTTAGTTATAGGTAATATTAAATAGTTTTTAAATAGTTATAATATGTATTTTATTCAAATAAAAATATGCCTGAAAATATTGAAATTATTTAATTTTTTTAAACAAATTGTAAATGTGTAAAGAGAATAAAAAAAATAATGTTTTAAATTCAAAAAATTTCTTCAATGGTTGATAATTTTTCCGAAATATAATTTTTTTTTATTGGTATGAAAAGAAAACTTCCTTTTATTTGGAATAAAATACTTTTTCAAATACAGTCAAACTTCTCTATCACGTACTGTCTATAAGATGAACTTCTCTTTAGCACGAACTATTTATGTTTCCTAAGCATTTTGAAATTTGTTGTCATATATTTTAGTCTTCCTAACTCGAACCTCTCTCTAACTCGAAATTTTCTCCATTTCGAAGTGTTTTATGTCATCTTGATACACAAAGTTTCTTCATCTCGAACTAAAATAAAAATAAAGTTGGGTCAAACCAATGGTTTGTATTGTAGCACTTTTCCCTTCAACAAGTGAAAATTCTGCTTTTAAATACAATCTATGTGTACCTACCACACTATTAAAATTATTTTCATTCATATACAAAACTATTTCTAGGATTGCATATATTTAGGATGACGAATATATGCAGTCTTTGAAATAAAGCGAAAATTAATATAAAAAGGGGTTAACATAATGCTCGATTTTAAGGTTTAATTGTGTGAGTTAAGAAAAATAATTATATTTTTTAATTTTATGGAATTTACCGTTAGCTTTTTGCGTTTATAAAAATTTGGAAAAGCTTGCGGTTTCGGAAATATAAGGTGTCAAAAATTCAAATTTTACGAATTTCAAGAGGCGATAACTTGAGAGGGGGTGGAGATGGAAAAAAATTTTCTTCTAACGAAATAAACTATTTGCTAATATCTAAAAGCTCCTAAAATTTCAAGCTTCTACGGGCTGCGGTTTGGAAGAAAAACGACATCAAAAATTTGGAAAAAAAGGACTTTAGATAACGGTAAATTTGAACGGCAATTTTGTTTTTCTAAAGTTTAACTATAGTATACTGCGGTAGGGGAAGCAGCCGCTGCCTTTCTGTGTTTGCAAAATTTCAAAAATGCTTATGGTTTCATTGCAACAAGTAGTTAAAAAAGGTCATTTTTAGGGTTTTGGGGGGATATAACTTCTAGAGGGGGGGAGATAGGTAAAAATTTTGTTCTACAGAAATAAGTTTCTAGTAAAGGTCTATGTACGTACAAAATTTCAGCTTTCTATCTTCAAGGGTGTAGAAGTTTTGTAAACAGACACACGGACAGACGGACAGACGGACGGACGGACGGACGGACGGACGGACGGACGGACGGACGGACGGACGGACGGACGGAGTGAAACTAATAAGCACTTTTTTTCAAAAAATTTTTGGAAAAGTGCTAAAAAAGAAGCAATTACGTAATTTTTTGGAAAAAGGAATAAAATCTTCATTTAAAAACGAAATAAAGCAGGAGAAAAACTTGAAAAAACTTTTAAAATTTTTTTACTATCTGATAAACATCAAATTTAAAAGTATCAAGCATCAACAAACTTTTTTTGGTTATACCAAAAAACAAAAATTTTGACTTTGGTTTATAAAAGTGAGAATCTTAGAAAAACCATTTGAGAATCCATTTTGTTTATTTTTTATACCCTGCACTTCGTGAAGGGTATATTAACTTTGGTATGGAGTTTGTAACTACTTGAAGGAGTCATCTGCGGTATGGACATATATATATATTCTTGCTCAGCGTAAAATTCTGAGTCGATTTAGACATGTCCGTCTGTCCGTCCGTCCGCCCGATCGCACGATAACTCAAAAACGCATAATGCAATCGACACCAAACTTTCACAAGTTTTTTCTTTTGTGCCAAGGACGAGCCTTATTGTTATTGGACTAATTCGGACAACGGGTTCGGGTAGCTGCCATACAACTCAAAGAGTTTATTTTAAATATTTCAAAAAAAGGTATAAATATAAAATTTTGTATACATGTGTCCAATTATATTCTACACATGCTCTAAAAATTATAATGGGATAGCTGCACCGGTTCGGGTGGCTGCCATACAACTCCAACAGCAAATTTTTTATATTCGGCAAAATAATAAAGTCAGATTCATGAAACTTGGCAGTCATGTGTCCAATTATAGGTCAAATATATTTCTGAAGTTTTAGATGAATCGCTTGACAGGTTAGGGTACCTGCCATACAACTCCAGAAGCGAATTTTAAATATTTGGAAAAATAATAAAGTCAGATTCATGAAACTTGGCAACCATGTGTCCAATTATGGCTCAAATATATTTCTGAAGTTTTGATGGAATTGCTCGACAGGTTCGAGTAGCTCCCATACAAGTCTAAAAGCTTATTTTAAATATTTGGAAAAATAATAAAGTCAAAGTCATGAGACTTGGCAGTCGTGTGTCCAATTATAAGTCAGCCATATTTCTAAAGTTTTGGTGCGATTGCTTGACAGCAAGTATAGCTCCCATGCAAGTTTAAAAGCTTATTCTTAATATTTGGAAAAATAATAAAGTCAGATTCATGAAACTTGGCAGTTGTGTGTCCGATTATAGATCTGATATATTTGTGAAGTTTTGGTGGAATTGCTTGGCAGGTTCAGGTACTTACCATACAACTCCAAAAGCTATTTTTAAATATTTGGAAAAATTATAAGGTCAGATTCATGAAACTTGGCATTTGTATGTCGAGTTATAGGTCACATATATTTCTGAAGTTTTGGTGGAATTGCTTAACAGGTTCGAGTAGATCCCATACAAGTTTAAAAGCTTATTCTTAATATTTGAAAAAATAATAAAGTCAGATTCATGAAACTAGGCAGTTGTGTGTCCGATTATAGATCTGATATATTTGTGAAGTTTTGGTGGAATTGCTTGGCAGGTTCAGGTACTTACCATACAACTCCAAAAGCTATTTTTAAATATTTGGAAAAATTATAAGGTCAGATTCATGAAACTTGGCAGTCTGATGTCCAATTATGGGTCAGACATGTCCGTGAAGTTTCTATAGAATGATTTTAGAGGTTCAAGTAATTGCTACACAATAACGAAAGGTGCAGGGTATAATTCAATCGGTTCATACCGACTGAAACGTTTTTACTTGTTTTTATTTTAAATTAAAAAGTTTGAAATAGTAAAATACATACGAACATATGTATATATTTTTCGACAGCTGTAAGATTGTTAAAGTTTTTCAAACACAAAAAAAACTCTCTTATACCAAACAGACCTAATATTAGGTTAAATGGTACATAAATGTATGTTATCGCTTCTTCTGCTGAGTAACATTGTTATTAAACTAATGGGAAAATAAACATAACACGAAAAATAAAAAAGTTCTGCAAGAAATCTGTTATAATTATTAATTATATTTATTATATAATATATATGTATTATAAATAAAATTTATAATATGATACACATAACTAAAATGTTGGGAGAATTTAGAATACTTTTTTTTTGTTTTCTCCTTCAATGTTACTCTTCTGAAGATGAAGAATATAAGCGAAAACACAGTGGTTGGGTCATCGAATTTGCCTTGTATAATATAAATATAGGTGTACATACATATCTATAGTTGAATAATATTAATATTTTGTTTCTTCCTAAACTTTTTTTTGAAAAAAGTTATTCTATATGCTTATTCACATAATTCTAATTCTGTATTTGTCTAAAATTGATTTCTATATTAAGACGGTTATGATAGGAACCTTTAGAAAAAATATACATACATACTTATGTATTTATGTATGTATGTACTTAAAATTTTTGCGAGTTTTTCTTAAACTTTTATAACAATATTTATCTGTTATAAATTTAATAAAAAAAAAAATAAAACAAAAAATTTAAACAAAATAAAAAAAAATTTTAAAATAATCCAAAAAAGAAGAAAAATACGACAATATCCAGGCAAGCATCGATCTAATAGCCTTCTGGTTATCAGACTACCACGCTACCCATCAGGCTAAGTTATCGCTCATAGTTTGGCCAGTAAAACGTTAAATGTATTCCAAAAACATGCGAAAAATGCATGTCAACTTTTCAAGATCAAAATTTTTTTTTAATTTGATAGGTACGTTATTTATTTTACATATTGGTATTCTGCAAGTTTGTAGTTTTTATTAACGCAAAATTCATTCATCTCAAGTAATGTTACAAAGTACGGCATGAATGTAAAATTTAACTATATGTAGCATACACATCAAAAACTTTGTTTTTGTAAATATTGCAGTATGATAGGATTGCGGATGATAGCATATAATAAAAACTATTTCGTAATAACTATACATATATTATAAATAAAACTGATAAAATGATACACTGAAAAAAAATCATCTACAGAATTTGCAATAAAAAATCCAAATGCGATTACAACATTCTTTCACTGTTTTTAAAACTAAAATTGTAAGAATATTAGCATGAAAAGTTTTAACTTTTATTAGTTTGCAATATAATGTATTACAAAACGATAATGACATTGTATAACAAGAAAAATCATATTTTTTCTGAAAAAAAACGTAAATTTGTAATATTTCTAAAAGAAAATTTGAAATTAATAATCAATCTTTCAGAAAATAAATAATATACTTATATTTCCACTAAAGTTATAGCTGAAACAGCAATTTTAAATCACAACTTATGTTAATTTATTATACTTGAAATGTCACATATGGCAATTTAATAAGTTTTGGTAGCACGATATTCCTTATAACATTGCAAATTTTGGCATAGTAAAATATTAGGCGTTGTTGTCTTTATCTAGTGGAATCCCAGTTACGGAAGCGTAATTTTTACTAATAAAAAATGGCTAATTATGTCTAGATAAAATTACAATTTTAGCTATATTATATAAAAGAATATCGTATTTCATATTATAATTTTAGTTGCTTAAATTTAACGTAACTACTAGTTAAAAAGAACCCAAAATTATGTAAAGAAATTATGTAAAAGAATCCAAAATTATTCGTATTTCATATTATAATTTTAGTTGCTTAAATTTAACGTAACCTATAGTTAAAAGTCCTATAGTGCCCGTCCGTCCGTCCGTCCGTCCGTGGACACTTTTTTTGTTTACAAGACTTCTACACCCTTTAAGATAGAAAGCTGAAATCTCATACGTACATAGATCTTCACTAGAAACTTATTTCCGTAGAACAAAATTTTTACCTATCTCCCCCCCTCTAGAAGTTATACCCCCCCAAAACCCTAAAAATGGCCTTTTTTAAATATTTGTTGCAATGAAACCATAAGCATTTTTGAAATTTTGCAAACGCAGAAAGGCAGTGGCTTGCTTCCCCTAGCGCGATATACTATAGTTAAACTTTAGAAAAATAAAATGGCCGTTCAAATTTACCGTTATCTAAAGTCCTTTTTTTCCAAATTTTTGATGTCATTTTTCTTCTAGACCCAGCCTGTAGAAGTTTGAAATTTTAGGAGCTTTTAGACATTAACAAATAGTTAATTTCGTTAGAAGAAAACTTTTTTCCATCTCCACCTCCTCTCAAGTTATCACCTCTTGAAATTTATAAAATTTGAATTTTTGACACCTTATATTTCCGAAACCGCAAGCTTTTCCAAATTTTTATAAACGCAAAAAGCTAACGGTAAATTCCATGAAATAAAAAAATGTAATTATTTCTCTTAACTCACACAATTAACCCTTAAAATCGAGCATTATGTAACCCCTTTTTAGCACTTTTCCAAAAAATTTTTTGAAAAAAGTGCTTATTAGTTTCACTCTGTCCGTCCGTCCGTCCGTCCGTCCGTCCGTCCGTCCGTGGACACTTTTTTTGTTTACAAAACTTTTACACCCTTGAAGATAGAAAGCTGAGATTTCATGCGTACATAAATCTTCACTAGAAACTTATTTCCGTAGAACAAAATTTTTACCTATCTCCCCCCCTCTAGAAGTTATACCCCTCCAAAACCCTAAAAATGGCCTTTTTTAACTATTTGTTGCAATGAAACCATAAGCATTTTTGAAATTTTGCAAACGCAGAAAGGCAGTGGCTTGCTTCCCCTAGCGCAATATACTATAGTTAAACTTTAGAAAAACAAAATGGCCGTTCAAATGTACCGTTACCTAAAGTCCTTTTTTTCCAAATTTTTGATGTCATTTTTCTTCTAGACCCCATAATGTAGAGCTTTGAAATTTCAGGGGCTTTTAGACATTAACAAATACTTCATTTCGTTAGAAGAAAATTTTTTTCCATCTCCACCCCCTCTCAAGTTATCGCCTCTTGAAATTCATAAAATTTGAATTTTTGACACCTTATATTTCCGAAACCGCAAGCTTTTTTAAATTTTTATAAACGCAAAAAGCTAACGGTAAATTCCATGAAATTAAAAAATATAATTATTTTTCTTAACTCACACAATTAACCCTTAAAATCGAGCATAATGTTAACCCCATTTTATATTAATTTTTGCTTTATTTCAAAGACTGCATATATGCGTCATCCTAAATATAGCAATCCTAGAAATAGTTTTATGTATGAATGAAAATAATTTTAATAGTGTGGTTGGTACACATAGACTGTATTTAAAAGCAGAATTTTCACTTGTTGAAGGGAAAAGTGCTACAATACAAACCATTGGTTTGGCCCAACTTTATTAGAAATTATGGTAAATTTTCTTAAAAATTATAACTACAACAGCATTTTAGTATCGCAATTTGTGTTGTTTGTAGATGACGTGCCGTTCATTGCTACGTAGTAAATTTTCCCACATTAAAATATTAAGTGTTCTTATGTTTTATAGTAGTAAATCAGTTAATTACATGATAATATTTGCTATTATAAAATAGCAAATCCTGTGCAGCAAAAATGGCAGTTTTAGCTATGTTTTATAGCAAAGTTTTGTATGTACATCATTTTGTAAATTCATAATAGAATTTTAGTGATATTGCATAACGCATTCAGCTATGTAAAACAAGTCAACTTATACATTTTTTTCAAAGTTTGACATGTATAAACGCATTGCGGTATTAAATTCAGAGCTAGTAAGAACAATTTTGTTTGGGAATTCATTGCGAACAGACGTTTGAAAAATTTTTGAATTTATTATTTAAAAGTGTTGATTAAAATAGTTTCAAAGTAAGTGAAAAAAAATAAGTTAAAGTGAACTTAAAAATATTTAAATTAAATACGTGAATTTATAAGTAATTAAGTTGTTTTACAATAAATTCAATTTAAACAATTTTTATATTTAATAAAAACAGTTAAATTTTGTTTTTGAGATGTAGTTTTACCAGTTTATCATTACCTGAGATATCTCAACAATACTGTTTAAAATTAAATTCCGACAAATTACAATTTTATAAATAGGTAAATTTCAATTGGCTCGATATTTAAATGTTTAGATTCTGATGAAAAGTACCCGCGATTTCGAAAAATTAACCTTTTGAGCATACAACAATAAAAAACAATTGTTTAATTAATGATTATGTAAAACTATATAATTTAATTAAATTTAAAAATGAAAATTTAATATTACAAAATTTTCTTTAATTAGCAAATTTTAATTTTGTGTAGCAATACTTTTTTTTTATTTCTAAATAAATAAGTTAAAAAATTATTATATTAAAAATTATTGAATCATAAATAAAATTAGGATATAGATATAATTAATTGATAATATATAATTGAGATCTGTATGTAATAAATAAAATAAACACCTTTTTTTAATATTAAATAAATGGATTTAAAAATATATATGCATACTTTCAATTTGAAATTTTATTTTTTCAGCGTTCTTGAGGTATATAAAAAAGTTCTGTGAAATTTTAAGTATTCCCTAAGTGATTTTTCGTATATTAATTGAAAGCTTGTTGAGAATTTTACTTTCAATTTCCAATCTACTTTCAACTTTAATTTCAATTCTTACTGAAACTTCACATTTAAAATATGAATAAAAGCTATTGCGACATAGCACAATTTAGAATCAAAGTTTGCAAAAATTACATTTCCTTTTAATAAATTTTTTTATATAGCAGAAGACAATTATAAACTTTCTTATTCCAAAATTTAATATATTTTTTTACGTTTAAATATAAGTACATTGCAAAAGTAGCAATTTCACTCGGCAAATTTGATGATGTTATAAAGTTCAAATAAACAATAATAATTGAGAAAGTTAATATATTCTTTGTGAGTTTTTTCAACTTTTTTTCATATCATTTAATATATTATATATTATATTTTATATGTCAATATTTCTAATGTAATTTATGGTAGTGTTTGATATGACATATTTTAGAATTTGAAAGAAATGTTGCAAAATTCCATATATTACATAAGAATTAAACACATTTTCTACTAGGAATTTTTAAAATAATTTTAAGTTATAAATTATAGCAAAATCTAGTATTTAACGCCACTATCGCGATATGAGCTATTTTTTTTTGCAAATAGCATGGCGAAAATATAGCTACTGCAGCAAAATTTTTTTTCAGTGTAAAATATGAGAATTTTGTGTTGGAAAAATAGAATTCAAAATAAGATATATGCATTAAGATAAACAATAATTTTTCAGGAATGCGTTTTTCATTCATTTTACTTCAATTCTTTGCTTGATTTGAACTTCTAGAATGGATATGGTAAAAAGTTTCCGAGTCCTGATCTTTCCAAAATTTTATAGATTTATTGTTTTAACAACTCGAGTTTAAATTTTCAATATCAATGAAGTTGGTTGATTATTTGTTTTTATATACGCAAAAATGTATATTTGGCCCGTAGTAAACGTGCAGTTGCTGACGCCTGATTTCTTAAGACGTTCCGCATACGATCAAATGAAGCTTATATATGAAATTTTAAGTAAATCTGTTGAATATTATCTTCAAAATCATCAAAAATGTAAAACGGGCCTGCTAAAAAGTTCTGTTCCCGAGCCCTGATGTATCCCAAAAGTTAATCAATCCGTGCCATAGTTAAAATAAACTTACATATAAAATTTCATCAAAGTTGGTTTAACCGAATTATGCATTCAGCCGACATGTACATTATATAAATAAAGTAAGCAAAATAAGGTGACAGAAAACAACAAAAAAATTAAAAATTAGACATATTGCATGATCAGGCAAAGAGATATGTAGCTATTATAGTTATTGTGCTAATATTATCTTTAACAGATTTATAGATAGTGACATATGGATGCGAGGCATGGTCTTTAACTCAGGTTGACGAAAATAATTTAAGAATATTCGAACGGAAAATATTAAATAGATTTTTGGTCCCAAGCAACTTGAAGATCAAACATTCCTTATACGAACGAACGAAGAAATGAATCAGTTTATGCATGGTGAAGATATTGTAAAACACATCAAATTACAAAGAATAAGATGGGCTAGCACAAGCACGGATTAGCACGGATGACTGAGGACCGCAAACAAAGGCAAATCTTTGAGTATAAGCCATTGTTAAGTAGAGGAAGGAGCAGACCACGGGCTAGGTGGTTGGACGGCTTTGAAAGTGATTTACGGACACTAGGAGTTCGCGAATTGAAAAGAAAAGCAGAAAACAGACTATAATGAAGGCAAATTGTAAAGAAGGCCAAATTTGACAATGGGAGTTAGCGCCAGAAGAGAAAGTATAGTAACTGTGCTCCATTCTATTCTTCTTGTTTACTTAGTGCAACATTATATTATGCTAGCAAATTTTAATTAAGGTGGTTTTTATTTCATTATCTGTTTCCAAAATACTAAACAGTTGATTTTGCCATTACGTTATTATAAACAAAAAAATTGATGTGGCCAGCACATAACCGAGCGCAATTGTATTGTCTAGTTAGGTGAAAGTGTTATAGAAAATTATAAAAATGCCTTTTGAACACTTCTTTTTAATTTTTAGTGTTAGTAAGCTTTTAGTTAACATACCTAGAAAAATGTTAATTTGCCTCTTAGTAGAGTTTTGCTTTGTGACAACCAGAGCTAAAAAATCAAATTTCAAGAAATTCCATCAATCAGTTCAGTAGATATGGTAAAATGTGTAAAATCGGTCCCCAGTTTGTTTTCCGAGCTCTGATCCTTCAAAAAAATTTATATGTTCATTGTTTTAACAAATTTAAGATCTAATCTTCTTATATAAGTAAAAATCTAAAATTGCCTCGAAAGAAAGTCCAGTCTTTAAGGCCTGATATATTCCAAAGTTTGATCAATCCGTAATATAGAAAAAACAAACTCACATATAAAATTTCATGAAAATCGGTTCAGCCAAACTTGAGATACGCGCCTACACACACAGACAGACCGATAGACCGACGCCTCTCTAAAAATAGTTTGTTTACTCTTCCATACTATGGAGAAGTGCGTTCCCACCGAAAATTCGACATGCAAAATTTGTTGCCATCACAACCTCCTTTATTGTATGGAATGCGGTCGGCAAAAAACTTAGAAGTGTTAAAATTTCGCCAATTTTCTTAAAATTCCTGTAGATCGAAATTGGCTTTGATTTAACACTATGTTCTGAGCAAAAATTTTACTCATTTTTAAACTTTTGCCCGAGTGTATGAGCCCTCAGTTGTTGCTGAATCACTCTATATAGAATAAATTGTGAATAGAACAAGTAAATAGTAGCTTATTTCAATAAAAATGTATTGTTGCAAAGCGTTAGTATATTGATACAGGATTTAAAAAAGGACATGGCATATATAGAATTATATTTTATTTTTTTCGTGTTCATTTCAATTCAAGATTTTTCATTGAAATACATTAAAGTATTTTTGGTCGACCAAAAATGTTGAGATTTTAAAATCGATAAAATTTATTGACATTACCGAGAACAAAAAAAACTCTTGAATATTAATTCATTAGAACATTTATGCAAAATCATAAAGGTGCAACGGAAGAATTTTCCAAGCAAAAAAATATTGTTACTCAAATACTTTAACAGAAATAACAAAAATAATTAATAACTAAGTGATGTGTAAAAAACGCTGAACGCAGGAGAATGGCACTTAAAATACCCTTTGAAATTTCTGGAATACCAAAAAATATAATGATATAGTTCACATAGGCATCTGGTATCCGAAACAAAAAACTCATTTTTTTCAAAAATTAGTTGTATTTCAGCTTTAGAGTTGATTAAAGAAGAATGCAAAATTTTTGAAAGAATGAGAAATTAGTGTCAGACGGTGAAGATGTATTGTATGTACATGAGGCGGTCAAATTTAGAAAATAGTATTGATTTCACCTAAGCAACGCCAGGTAAAAAAATGGGTATTAGTGACATCAAGATAATTAACTATTAAAACGGTACAATCTATTCAAGAGCCAAACTTGAAACGATAGGTTTTAAAACAAATAATTTTAATAAAACTGGCATCTAAAATTTAAATAGGGAACTAAACACGTTTTCTTATTTAAAATTTAAATAAGAAACCAGATATTTTTGAAAATCTAACTCAACAAGAATTCATTTTCAACAATTGTATGAATAATTCTATCTTTATTTATAAATTATTTCATAGATAAAGATATAATTATATTCAGTGACAGAATATTCTGGCATATGATATTTTTTTATTGAGGAAATTAAATTGACTATATTACGAGTATGTCACAGCAAATACGTAATGTACTTTGTGCAAAGTAATGCACTTCAAAACCTTGTAAATTTTTGGTACTTTACATATGCTATATTCATGTTTCAATATACCAGAAAAAAAATACCAAATTTTTCCTTCTTATAACTTCGGAAGCATACGACATTGGATAACCATCAAACAAGCAAACAAGCCTCCGGTTTGAGGAGCAAACAATTGCTTGTTCTTCATTTTCGGTTTAATCAATTTGTTTTAATCAATTTGATCTTAGCATAGATTTGAAGATAAAGCTCGTCAAAGACAAAATTTTGCTTTTGTTTTTTAATTTTTTTTTGAAAACTCGAAAGTTTATGATAATATGTGTATATCTGCATCATTATAAATCTGGTATGGTAAGTGCCGAATTGAAAAAGATGCGTTAAAATAATACCCAAAGTTAGAACATCAATTATGTTAAAATGTGCAGGCAAATAGCCAAAAATAGAATTCAATAAAAAAATAACTACGAAAGGCATGCCAATTATAAGATTATGAGGTCTAGCAGTAATTACCCTTATGTGAATTGCTCTTACAATTACTAAAGATTAGGCGCTCCGAAGAGTACAATCAATGTAATAAGTACAATGTAATAATTTAAACAGAGTCAGTTGTTAGTGAATCAGCTCAAAAATGTTAAACTCAGAAACTCTTTTTAAAGATATTTGCAGGGAACTGAATAATAATATAAAATAGGCGCAAAATCTTTATTATAGTTCTGAACTTTCAAAACATATGGGTAACTCTAAATTATTGGAATGGCAAACCGTAAATGATATATTAAAAAAAACTCAGAAAATGTACAAGTCAACGAAAAAATATCGTAAATTATTTGGTAAATTCAGCTAAAATTGGAAATATTTTTAATATAAGTCATAAAATTTGCTATTGCGGAATGAATGAAAATAATACGCTTAGTATAAATATTTTTTTAATATATTTGGATATATAGATATATTAATTGAAGAAGTTTATGAAACTATTATTTTGTATACTTAAGTAGTAGGAAATCGTGTGCAAGCGATTAGGTTAATAATTCATTACGTATTGATCTTAGCCATTAGAATGCACAGTGTGTGAATCAAAATCACGAAAGGCGCTGAATTGCTCGTAAACGCGGGTGTACCATAGGGATCTCTACTAGGACAATTTTTGTATTTACATAAAATGAAATCAATAATCTATTGTATTTTATATGAAAGAAATAATTGTATTTTATACGTTATGAATCTTTGAAATTAAAGCTTCATATCAAAAATAAAAACAATGAGTGAATTAGAAAAAAACAAGTAAAAACGTTTAAGTCGGTATAAACCGACTCAATAATACCCTGCACTTTGACAATCTGAGTTTAAAACTTTGTTTTTGGAATATTTAGAGAAAACTTTTATTGCTAAGTGGCAATTACTTGAATCTGTCAAACTGCTTAATGGAAACTTCACCAACACTATGCCTGACCTGTAATTTGACACACGACTGTCGAGTTTCATGAATCTAGCCTTAGTATTTTTCGAAATATTTAAAATTAGCTTTCGAATCTCTATGGCAGCTACCCGAACCTTTCCACCAATTCTACTAAAACTTCAGAAATACATCTGACCTGAAATTGGACACACGACTGCCGAGTTTTATTAATCTATCTTTCATATTTTTAAAATATTTAAAATTAACTTTCGGAGTTGTAGGGCAGCTACACAAACCTGTCAAGCAATTCTACCAAAACTTCAGACATACATCTGATCTGAAATTGGACAATAACTTTCTTAGTTGTATTTCAGTGACACGAACCTGTGAAACAATTCTACCAAAACTTCAGAAATACATCTGATTTGAAATTGAACATACGACTGCCGAGTTTCATCAATCTAGGTAATACATTTTTCCAAACATTTAAAATTCACTTTCGGAGTTGTATGGAAGCTACCCGCACCTGTCAAGCAATTCCACCAAAACTTCAGAAATATATCTGACCTAAAATTGGACACACGACTACCGAGTTTCATTAATCTAGCTTTATTATTTTTCCAAAGATTTAAAATTAACTTTCGGAGTTGTATGGCAGCTACCCGAAGCAGTGCAGCGATTCCATTCAAATTTTTAGAACATATGTGAAATGCAATTGGACACATCTTTGTAAAATTTGATATTAATATTTTTATTACTTTTTAAAATATTTAAGAAAAACCTCTTTGAGTTGTATGGCAGCTATCGAACCCGTTGTCCGAAATGGTCCAATTACAATAGCAGCCGTCGTTGCCACAAAAGAAAAAACTTGTGAAAGTTTGGTGTCGATTGCATTATTCAGTTTTGAGTTATCGTGCGATTGGACGGACCTGTCTAAATCGACGCAGAGCTTTATGCTGAGCAAGAATATATATATATATATATATATATATATGTTCATACCGAAGACGATTACTTCAAATGATTACAAACTCCATACCAAAGTGAATATACCCTTCATCAAGTGCAGGTTATAAAAAGGTAAGCAAAGATATCACGGTAGCTAAACTATAATGGCCTTTGTAAAAATGGCTAAAAGCCGAGTTATTTGATATTTTAAAAACCAAAAAAGCACATTCTTATTAATTCCGCAACTATGATGTTGTATTAGTAAAATTCATAATATAATTAGTGGAATATGCACAATCCTATAAATATATATGTTCTTGTTATTGTGTGTTCCAATAGTAGATTGTATGTAGCAATCAATGTAAACAAAACAAATACTTAGTAATCATGTGAATTACAGTATAAAGCAATGTAGAGAACATTTCGTCGGCAATTTCTTCATGCCTCTGTAGCTCAGTTGGTAGAGTGTCCGCCTAGAAAGCGGTAGGTCACTGGTTCGAGTCCAGTTCGAGGAGAAAAATTTTTTAATGAATTTTTCTGCCTTTAACTCGTTCCTTTGATTACGTCATCCATCTGTTCTGCAGTTGCATGAAGAAATTTCCATTAAGTTAAATTATTAGTGTAATAAGCACATTCTTATTAATTCCGCAACTATGATGTTGTATTAGTAAAATTCATAATATAATTAGTGGAATAGGCACAATCCTATAAATATATATGTTCTTATTATTGTGTGTTTCAATAGTAGATTGTATGTAGAAATCAATGTGAACAAAACAAATACTTAGTAATCATGTGAATTACAGTATAAAGCAATGTAGAGAACATTTCGTCGGCAATTTCTTCATGCCTCTGTAGCTCAGTTGGTAGAGCGTCCGCCTAGAAAGCGGTAGGTCACTGGTTCATTTCCAGTTCGAGGAGAAAAATTTTTTAATGAATTTTTCTGCCTTTAACTCGTTCCTTTGATTACGTCATCCATCTGCTCTGCAGTTGCATGAAGAAATTTCTATTAAGTTAAATTATTAGTGTAATTAGCACATTCTTATTAATTCCGCAACTATGATGTTGTATTAGTAAAATTCATAATATATCTATGAAGTTAAAAGGCTTAAAGTGCAGTGCAATAAGGATATTTAACACATTATCGAATAATATCAAGAGTTGTAAGAAAATAAATTAGTTCAAAATTAGGTCAAAAAAATATGAAAAAAATTTTAGAAACTGAAGAAACAATGTGGTTTTTAGAAAAAAATAGTTTATAAAATTAGTTTTAGTTAAAAGTTCTTATACCCATTTTTTTATGAATTTTCTGAACTTAAAAAATCTGATGTGGTTAGCACATAACCGACCGCAATGTACAATACACATAGTTAAATGAAAGTGTTACAGAATATTATAAAAATGTCTGTAAATACTTTCCAATTTTTGGACATTAGTAAGCTTATAGGTAACATACCTAGAAAAATGTAAATTTGGCTTTTAGTGGAGTTTCGCTTTGTGCTACACGTTTACTTTTGGTACCCGTTTGTGCTCGCCGGTTAGTTTTGGTAACAACCTGAACTCGAATATTAAATTTCAAAAATTCCATCAATCCGTTCGGTAGATATGGTAAAAAATGTAAAATCGTCCTCAGACCTGTTTCCGAGCCCAGATCTTTCCAAAAAAATTATACGTTCATTGTTCTAATACGAAGAATTGAAATATTGAATTTTAATTAAATCGGATGATTATTATCCGTTATATACGCAAAAATGTATATCTGGTCCGTTATAAAAATTATACGTTCATTGTTCTAATACGAAGAATTGAAATATTGAATTTTAATTAAATCGGATGATTATTATCCGTTATATACGCAAAAATGTATATCTGGCCCGGAGTAAACGTTCAGTTGCTGATGCCTGATTTCTTTCAAAGGTTAGAAGGTTTTGCGGGCGGTCGAGCGATGCTTTATATGAAATTTCAAGTAAATCCGTGGAGTATTTTCTTCAAATTGGTCAAAAATGTAAATCAGGCCCGATAAAAAGTGCAGTTTCCGAGGCCTAATATATCCCAAAAGTTGATCAATCCGTGCCATGGTCGAAATAAACTTACATATAAAATTTTATCAAAATCGTTTCAGCCGAACTTTAGATACACGCCTGCACACACAGACCAACAGACCGACCGACTGATAGACCTACAGACCGACAGGTTGCTAAAAATAGTTTTTTTACACTTCCCTACCATGGAGAAGTGCATTCCCACTGAAAACTCGATATGCAAAATTTGTTGCCATCACATAATCTACCTATTGTATACACAATAAATCTACGTGTTTGTTCGAGATAGTCTGCTCAGTTTTGGTTACTTATGACTAGTTTGATCGAGTAAGTTGAACGCAAATAATTTTAATTTTAGTTAGAAGTGTCAATAAATTGTTTACTACAATTGTTTATCATTATATGTACGTATAAGTTGCAAAGATTTCAAAACAGCGTGTCTATAAAACGGAGTATGTAGAAGCTTAGAGAAATTAAAATGCGGTAAAACAAATTTGAATTCCCTGATATTTGCTATTTAGTGTCATATTTTAAACTGCGTCAAATAATTATAATAATGTAATAAATAAATACATGCAAACACCATTTCCATTAATTTTAGTACCTGTTTAACGCAAATATTTTTAAGATAATGTAATTTTTCGGGTAGAAAAAATTGTGTGTTATTCCTGATGGTTGTTACTATTTTGTTATAAAATGAGAAATAACAATCACTAGCGATTCTATTGCTTTTTATATTTTTTTTTTCTTTCGTTATTGAAAAGTAGAAATCGTTAACCTTATATCGCTTAAGAATTTTTAATTTTTCGTTATTTATGCACTGCACGTTAATTTTCTCAGATTGTCTTGTTTTCCACATGCGAATATCATTTAAACTAATTTTCAAAAATATTATCAAATGTTCATTTTTAAGTATTTGACAGTATATTTTAGTTATTTTATAATCAACATTTTTTAATTTATTACTAATTTTGATATTAAATCCAGCACAATTCACATGGAAGCATTTTTTTTTGCTCTGATAAAGAATTTCACTATAGCGACCGTTTTTCTGTTTGTCAAAATTACTAAAACCACAAATATTATATCGACTTTTATTAAGATTGTTATAAAAAATGTTTTTTTTAACACTGTTATGAATATCTTCTCTAATATCTTTTTTGTAGTAATACTTGTTTTCGATAGTTTTTCTTATAGAACAAATGATATTGCATGTTACATCTTTGTAGTTACTATCAATATTCGTTTTAATTTTAATATTATTAATATTATAACCGTGATTATAAATTTTAGAATTATTTTTATCGCTGTTGTTTCTTTTGCATCGAAAATCTTGATAATATCGGGAAACTTCCAAAATAGATTCCACTAGTGCAACTGCCTTAAAATTTATAATAAATTCATTGCAATTTTCATGAGTTTTTGTATTAAAGTAATAAACTAAAATGTTTATCTTAGTGTTGTTATAATCCCTGCAGCCAAACCATATAACTAGATCCAAGTTAATTACGAATTCAAAAATATTCACTTTTGTTCCTTGCGGTATTTGTAGTGAAAAGTTTTCATTCAGAATATCATATTTTGTTCGATACAAAACATTTTTAATAGCGTTATCTCTCAAAGTTTTATCAATTTTATTAATTTTTTCACAATTTTTCGATAAAACTATCGTTTGGAAATAGATTTTCACATTATTTTCTGTGATTAACACTGTATTTAAATTTTTACATCCATTTTGAAGTATAGAGGAAGATAAAATTGATGACGGCTTTTGGTTCAATTGGACAATTATTCTTAATTTTAATAAAATACCGTTTCTATTTACCGTTGCAACTTTTCCTAACCTGAACGATGTATTGTCTGTTGTAAGTGCTGTTGATAAAACAGTTATAATATTTGTCGTCCTTAAGACTCTTAGCCGTTCATAAACGGTATGTTGAGAAAGAACAGGCAGCATCACAAACATAGCACGCAAATTTCATGTACAAACACATAATATGAATAAGAATAAAAATTCAAGTCGATAACGATATTTTAAACGTTTGTATATCATGAGAGTGCCTTATTTCACTACCACTATTGGAATGCGAATGCTAATCTGCAACACAAGTTTTTTTTTAAATTCCATATATGTACAAAACTTTAAAAATGGTGTACATTTAAAAAAAAGAATACCTGCTATAACTTCACAAGTATTTTATATTGTTGATGTTTCCGTAACTTGATTGAAGAACAAAATGACAAAGTCTAAATTAAGAAGAAATTCTGCAGTCTGAAAACATAAAAGAAAAGTTCTTTAATTTATTGTATATTAAATGAGAGAAAATAATGCTGCTAATTTTTCAAACCTATTAATTTTGTGTAAATTTGGACTAAAAATATTAATATATATTGATCAAACAAGCGTTGGACTTTCATCTCAAGTTTAATAGAATATCTTACATCTCAAATAGATGTAAGATGCAAATAGTTTCAGGGATGATTGTTTGATCAATTTCCGTCAAAAATTGTACTGTTGAAAAAAAGGGTACCAGATCTGTGTCGTATATAAATAAACGGTTATAACTTCGGAACCACGCAACATACAGTTTTCGAGGTCTTGTTTGGCACGCAATTGATTGTTCTTTATTTTCAGTGTTGCAATCAATTTTATCTGATAGTTTTCCAAATAAAGCTCGTCAAAGTAAGAATTTTTGTTTTCTTGTTGAAGTTTTTTTAAAGAAATCGAAATTTGTCGAAAATTTATAACTGTACTTTTTTTCTATTTATTTTTTCAACTGTACAACCCTTTCAGTGAATCCATTCAAACGGGGATATCTTAGAGTAACTGTAATTTTTTTTTCTTTATAATATTGGGGAATATAGGGGCTTCACATAGACGCGTTACCTCATTCTATTTTGGGCCATGTTCTTAATTTCTGACCAACTTTTGTTCGTGCATTCTATTTCTTTCCGCATCGATCTTTTCCAAGTCATTCTTGGTCTTCCCACTTTTCTTTTGACACGTGTCGGATCTTGTTGTGCCATACGCTGTAGCTCTGCATTTGTAATCCTTCTCGCCTAGAAAATCCCACATATTATTCTAGGGCATCTGTTGGCGAAAACCTGTATTTTTTGTGATGTTGCTTTTGTTGTTAACCAGGTTTCGCTTCCATATAGCAGCACAGATTTAAGGCACGCGTCGTAGATTCTAGGTTTTGTATGCCTGGTAATGTGGGTTGATTTCTACAGTGGCCACAACCCAGCGAATGTACTTCTAGCCTTAGATACGTTGCTGTCAACATTGCACTTAGTTCCGCAATTGGTTGTTATAATGCTGTATAGGTAATTCAATTTATCTACCTTTCCTGTTGACGTGTCATCTATATATATATTTACGTGGTTTTGGCTTGTTGTGTTTACCTTCATTAGCTTGGTTTTCTCTTTATTTATGTTGAGTCCTGTCTTTCTGGCCTACTACTTCAGTTCGCTATCGCATCTTGCATATTTAATACAGAGTGTGTGAGCAAAGCTATGTCATCTGCATAATCCAGATCCTGCGGCTTAGCTATCAACCGCCATAGTATGCCGTTATGTATGTTGTTTACTTTTCACATACACCCATCTAGAGGGGTGATGAATTCTTGTCTTACGCCAACTTTAATGGGCGAAAACTGCACGTTGGTTGTGATAGAGTACCTTTATCGTATTGACAATTTTTGAATTCATATGGGAATCCTGTTTCGCCTGAGCGCGGTCGATATTTTGTCTCTTCTACTGTTTGTTTTAATATTAATCTTAATGTACTGACTGTTTGTTTTAATATTATTCTTAATGTATAATGGCATCACTTATTCCTCTCCTTGATATGATGATAAATCTCTGATTTATGGTTTTGTCTTCTGTTATTTTGCTGCTCTGTTCAATAGGCTCATTAGATTGATTTATTTCTTCGAAGTATTCTCCCCATCTATTTATTTGTTTTTGTATTGTTTTTAGTAATTCGCCCTGCTTGTTTTTGGTAAAACTTTTCCTACTCCAAATGCCAAACACTGAAAATAACTTCTTTACTTTAGATAGGGTATCGATCTCTCTGAGTAGCATTCTAATATCACTTCAATCAGTGGCTTGTTCATCCCGGGTAACTATTGTGCTATAGTATGCCCTCTTATCTCCTATGGCCACTTTCTTAACCTTTCTACATGTTTCTCTGTGCCTATATCTTGTTGCCATACTTTCATCTGTAAAATTTTTTTTTCATAATTGGTTGCTTAGTTCAATAGTGCTTTCTTTTCTATTTGGCTTTGCTGTCCCCAAGAGTTGCTCCCTTGTTTTTCCTTTTCATTATACGTCTTGTATATTTAATTCTGCTGTAGGACCTTCTCTTGCTTTTTCTCCTAGTTTTTCCACGAATTCTCTTCTTGTTTCTTCTGTCTGTAACTTGCACGTGTTTAGGCGTCTTTTTTAGTTTTGATGTTCCTGATAGCCACCAGTTTTATCTAGATATCTGTTGTGACTAGCACACGATCGCTTTGCGCATATGCCCACCTCCACGTTTTAACATCTCGTTTTCTCATATACAGATCGTTTTAAAATACGCTTTATGCAAATATAGTCTACTTTTTTTGAGTGCGGCCATCTGAAGATACCCAGGCCAATTTGTGTATATTTTTGTGGGAAAACATTAACCCTGCAATGACCAGGTCCTGCTGTTCAAACAGGGATTCAAGTCTTCCTCTGTTGTAATTTTTGCTTTCAAGCCCGTGAGCTGCAATCATCGACCAGCTTGGTCTAATTCCCATCTTAGCATTGAGGTCGCCCATATGAATAACTATATCACCTCTAGAGATTCTACACATGAAGTTTTTCATAGAATTCATCTTTCGCATCCTCACTTGATGTTTCAGTGTGGGCGTAAAATTGTACTATGCTTATGCTACTGATACTAATACTACATTTGAATCTATTTATTATTATTCCAATTGATATAGGTTTCTATAATAGCAGACTACTCTTAAACTTCTTGCAAATTATGAAACCCACTCTATACTTTTCCTGAGATTTCACTCCTGCTTGATTCCTTCAGTATATTGCTTGAAGATGTAACTATTTCGCCATACTCAAACCATCTTACTTCGCTTATTTCGAGAATACCTATTTGTTTCTCTCTCTACCTGATTTAGAGCCAAGATTAAGATCTCGACGCTTTTTGGCTCATTCTTACCCTACGCATCATGCCGAGTGTCTTTACAGTATTTTCCTTGTTTATCCATGATTGTGTGTTGGTTTCATGAATCTATTATACTCGTTAAAAAAGCGATTGGCCAGTGCAGCTTTCTATTCGATGCCTAATAATATTTTGCTCTAGCGGCAGCTATCGGCAAGTAGATAGGCTTATCAATTATTTTTGCGTGTTGCAATTGCTGCGAGGTTGATTAATACAACACAACTATGTACTGCCATGACGGATGTGGGTAATCATATATTATATTTCTTATCATTGTTTTGGGGTTATCTGGGATAAAACTTGAAAAAACTTTAAAAAGAGAAACAGTGACGTAATATCTTCCAAAAACAAAAAAAATCCCATTTAAAAAAAATAAACCAGAGGAAAAACTTGAAAAAAACTTTTAAAAACTTTATAAATATATAATAAAAGTCAAATTTCAGAGTGTTTATCAAACATAATCAAATATTGTTTGGTTATATCAAAAACCGAAAATTTTGGTTTTTTTGTTATAAATAAGTGTGAAACTTATAACATACATTTGTGAACCCATTTTGTTCGTATTTTTATTTTTAATTGAAAAGTTTTGAAAAAAAATTAATGTTAATAAAAAATTTATTTTTTAAAAATTGAACCTTAAGACATAATAAAAAAAACAAAGGTTTCGGCAGCTGTAAGATTTTAAAAGTTTTTAAAGCACTAAATTTTGCTTTACAAAACTTGAAAAACTTTAAACATTGAGAAAATGAAAACTTCACTTTCTCTCATTTTTGTTCAAAAAGATCCTTCGCATTCAAAAAATTTATAAAGTTCTCAAAGTTTTTTAAAACTTTCTTATACGAGACGAATTATTGTTATTGGTTATTAGTATCACGTTCTTATTAAAATTTGACTTACCAAGGTAATTTTATTTTGTCACCATGTTATACTAATATTGGATATTTTTTAAATTTTTTTATTAAATATTAATTTTATAGATTATTCGATATTGGATATGACCTGCCTAGCATTTGAACCCGGAATCCTTTGGTTGAAGGGCCGGTACCTTTGCCAATGCACCATCGGACAAATAACTAAAATTTTAATATTTTTGTTTACAAAAAGCCTTTAAAATTGGTATAATGGTTTTAGGTGTTTTATTTTTTAAAGACCTAATATTCAAATATTTTGAGGAATAATCTATTATGACTATATAATCTTTTCTCTTGAACTTAAAGTATCCGTCCCTATTTTACGATTTGTAAATTAACTTTTTACGATTTGTAGTATACGTCTAAATGATTAACAAATTTTCCATTTTGCAACTAAATAATAGAATATTAATACCTGGTATGTAAAACTGTTTAGCCCTATTCTTAGGACTGTAACGTACCGTGAATTAAATAATTCTTCATAAATAGTTTAAGTACGGTATTAATACGATTGCAGTACCGTCTCAGAGCTTTCAATACCTTTACATTGTATAAGATTTATATCTTCGATTTTTTCGATACCAAATTTGCTTTTACGTATAGAACGCATTTAGGAAAAATGTACAATGTGAAGGGCTTTTGTTAAATTTTTTAGAATGTGATACTTTGTAAAGTTTGCGTCGAAAGTGCATTATTGAAGTCACGGATATTGTATCGTAAAGAAAAAGGAATAAAAATTTTTTTATTAAAGAAAACGAGATCAGTTTCCATCATTAGTTAATTCTTAAATGATTTTAAATTATGCAACATACTGCCATCCTAATAATACAATTTATTTTGACTTTGCTAATAATGGATCATTTTTTGTTTCATCCTTGCTCCTATCTGCTTGTATATAAATTTCTACGTTTGGATAAATTTGTGACTTAATTTTGGTACATTTATTATTAATTTCTAATTATTTTCTAGACAGCTCGTATAACAGATCTCCCACCAGTTTTTCGGGTACATTCTAATTAACTCTATGAGAAAAGCTGACATTGGTGGCTAAATTTGAATTTTAACGCTTGGAATTTACGATAATCTTGATTTCGGCTACTGTATTCACAGTCAATTTTATTAGTTATTTTCGCATTTTTATTATTGCTTATGCTAAAATAATTGCCAAAAATTTTTATATTTTTTATTACTGTTATAATTTTTTTATTTTCTAGCAAATATACCTCTGATGTTGTTGGAATTTGTAGATTATTAACTGTATCTCCAATTCCTTCTTATAACCTGTTTGTAACTGTTAACGCCCAATATAATTGTATCGCGAAGCTTTCTTTTATATTTGTCATCATTTTACTAATTTTTTGATGTTCATCAAAACCTCGTTAAATAGCTCACCTTCCTTGACACCTGTTCCAAAAAAAAACGTCTGCTACACTTCATTTTTTTTTTCAGTGATTAAAAGTTTTCAAATGCTTCTTGCATTTTTGAAAGGGTTTTCTTTTCATCCGGGGTCAGTTTGAATGTGTTTAAAACCTCAACAACAAATGATCCGCAGGCATTCAGGAAAATGGCTACTTGGACCGCTGCACGTTTTGATGTTAATGCAATTGCTGCCGGAAATATTGTAGAGCTCTGGTCGAAAATTTTCTAATTTTCACCCAGATTACCACCTTTACTTTCAGCTCTTCCACTTTTTTAATATATTTCTTGTTACCGCTTATAAAAAATGCTAAACACTTCTTCGGTTTTCTACGTGGTCAATTTGATTTTCATAATTCTTCTAGTAATTTTATTTCACGGAATTTTTTCATAAAATTCTAACAATAATAAAAATTCAAATCTTTAAAGATTTAAATTACTTTGACCGAAAGGAAAATTTTTTTTATTTAATGTTACTTTTTCAACCGTTATATTCAAGGAATAATGATTTGTAATTTTATTAACAATTGTCATTATCATGATAGGCACAAGGCTGTTGTATTGTTTTTTATATCATTCTTTCGTCCAGCTTAATAAAGTACCTTAACATAGCAAGAGGAAGATAGGTATGAGTATATGCATACCATACAGTAGTGTAACATTATTGTGATAATTTCAAGTACTACTAATATATATACTTATATCACACAGACCATACCGATTGTAGAACCGAAAATTAAAAACAATCAATTAAGAATAATTTGTAGATTATTATGATCAAAAAATTGTATATCTGCACCGCCACTCATATAATTTTTTGCTGTAAAATTTGATTTAAGAATCATCTCTGAAATTATTGGCTACCTTATGCTAACGACCTTAAATACAATTTGTTAAAAAACAATATTAATAAAATAAGGTTAATTAAATTTTAAAACAATAAACCCCTTTAGCCCCTTAATATATTTTATATGAATTGCGAATACATTTAAACTGTTGGTTTGGGAATGATTTTAAGTGACGATTTATAAAATAGTAGATGATTAAATTAGATCGTTATAGATGCATATACAATAGTAATATTGGTTATAATTTTTTAATGATAAATTCAAAGCTTTAAATTTTTTTTATAATTGCAATTATAAAGAAAGCGGTAGGTCACTGGTTCGAGTCCAGTTCGAGGGAAAAAATTTTTTAATTTTTCTTAAATTCTAAATTAAAATAATGCGGTGGCCCTAAATAAATTTTTCGAAATGATTCAATCGGGTCAACTTCGATGTAACTCGTATTTTTTACTCAATTTATGTTCTATGGAAATTATTTTTTAATTTGAAAAAAAAAACTATTGAACTATTAGGTCCTTTTCGTTTACTTAATATTTTTTCATTTTTTTCCGTATATTATAAGAGAAATGAGCAATTAAAGTTAATTAAATTGCTCCTTTTTCTATAATATACGGAAATCAAAATGAAATTCTTATAATATTCAGTTCTTCGAACTGAAACCTTAAAAATATTTTTTTGCATACAATGTAGATCTTTAGTAATTAAAAACTTAACTTTTGCGGAGTGGTTCAAGTTCAAAAAAAAATTTTTGAAATTTATTTTAATTTGTGTATGCAAAAAGTATAAAAAAAAGCAATTCTTTTTATTCTGTGTATAGTCATTTGTTGCTCTTAGTTCTCCGTATATCTTGTAAGACTTAACAATAGATTTAAAAAAAATAATCATAACTTCAATTCCGAGTTGAAATTTGAACTTTTAATAATTTTCCAAAATTTCGACGAGAAATTTTAAGGTTTGACTAAATTTTTTATTAAAATGAAAACAGACAAAAACCTTCATTTCAATCATATTTATACTAGGTACTCAAAAACAAAGAAGAGTACCATCATTTATTAAATCTTAGAAATCAGAAGTTGGACAGACGTGATTCGAAATCGCATTCCTGTATTTTAATAAATAATTTAAGTATAACCAAAAAAATTTGAAAATTTGGCGTGGGTCACTTTTGAGGGTATGTTAAGTTGAAAGGAGTTATGGTTCTTTAGAAATTAGAACTTCACTAACAATGGCTAATCTTCATTAAAACGTAAAAATTAATTTTTCTACTATAATTCGAACCCATTTAGCTCAAATTTATAAGTATAAACTTATTTAGTACATATTTTTCTATGCAAAAGTGGACTTACAATAGAAATTCAAATTTTTAGATAAAAAATTTATCTTTCTTAGAGGAGCTCTGACATCTTTGAAGCCCAGCTATCGACTTCATTCAAAAGCGTACTCCTTGATCCTCTACTGAATTTAAAAGACAAAAAAAAAAATCCAAAAGGTGGCACCATTCTTATGGACCCTACCTTTTGGGCAGGGTCTTTAACTATTGTATTTTTCTTTGACAAAATTAAAGAATACCTTTTTTGAATCATGCCGGCTTGATATCTCACTGTCAACACATTTTGTGATTGGAGTCCCTGCCAAATTAAAAAAAATCATTACTGTATTTGCAAAAATTATCATTATTATTATCGAGGTGTAAAAATTTAGCTCTGTGAATTATTGCTGGTTTTATTTGGTATTATTCGGTATATTCTGGTGGTTCTAAAAGTATTTTAAATATAATACTAAATTTGAGCTCAATTGATACTATTTATTCTTGTAAACTTGTTACTTTTCCAATTTTAACCAATTTGTAGGGTTTTCCACAAGAATAAGCATATGAACCATATACATTGTGATTTGTTTAGGTCTGACATTTACAAAAGTTGCCATAAAGAGCAGAAATGGAGCATCACTTATTTCCAATTTTAAGTTAGCAAGCGAAATTGCTTTCATTTACGGAAAGATGTAACTATTTAGCTTGAAGTGGGAAAAATTTTAAAACTATAGCCACACTCGTATTGTAAACTAATAACCATTTAATATTTCCATATACTGCAAAAAGAGTACTTTTTAAATCACAACTCGCGATATATACGAATTACTAACATTTCACATTTCAGAAAAAAATTGTAAAATCACTTTACAAATTAGTATAATTTTACTACTTTAGAAGAACCATACTTCAGCAATGGTAAAGTGGTTATGCGACTGGTTCTTCAGACGAAGGGTCTTGAGTTTAGTTTTTAGTGGCTTGTCCAGGTCATTATGAAAATTATGTCAAGTATGTGCAACCTAATATCCAATATTACAATTAAAACGAGAAAAAAATGACCGTGTCAACTCTGTGATACCCGTACGAATTTATTATCCTATGTGCGAGTAAATATGCCATAGCTGACTCAAGGACGGACTATGACTTTAAATTGCCGTATTATCTATATTAATTTTTATGGCCAAAGTACTACCGAAGTTGTATGGGAGCTACCACAAGGAATCATGAAGAAATTTCAATCCTTTTTATCACACATAACAGCCCTAATAATACACTTGTTTTCACGAAATTTCTATATTACAGATTCAATAATTTCTGAGATAATGCCAAATAATTTTTGGAGCTGTGTAACAGCTATCACAAGTGCCCATGAGTTCTCAACAACTTTGAAATTTCATAGCAGCTATATTCAACAATGAATAAAACTGCTATCTTACTTGACTTTATTTTGCAAAATTTCAGTACTGTAGGTTGAACTCTTTTTAAGATATAGACAAATAACTTTTTCAGTTTAATGGAAGCTACCAAAAGGAGCCAAACAATTTCAATGACTTTTGTCAAGCACAACATTTATCAAGCACATTGGTCCTACTAATATATTCGTTTGTGGCAAATTTCAATATCACAGCTTTTATAATTTCTGAGATATAGCCAAATAACTTGCGAAGTTGTATAGCAGTTACCAGAAGGATCCAAGCAATTTCAACAACTTTTGTAAAACACATTGGTCATGCTAACATATTTACTTGTACGAAATTTCAATACCCCAACTTTCGTAGTTTCTAAGATATACTCAAATAAATTTTAAAGTTGTATGGCAGCTACCCGAATCAGTATCCCGATCATGTTCATTTTATTTAAATAGGGTTCTGGCACTTACTACAATAAATTATTGGTGAACTTATCTTAATTAGTTTTTGAGTTATCGCTGGGACGGAAGGACGAACGGACAGACAAAACTATATCGACTGAGAATTCGACGCTGATCAAAAAGATACACTTAAGTCCATATCTCAGGCCATTATTTCTCAGCGTTAGAAAGGGTAAGGCAAATTTAGTATACCTTTCGAACATACGTTCGTACGGGTATAATAATTGCTGTATGCTCATAATATTACAATAATAAAACAAAATTAAATAAAAAAAAAACTGTGTAGACAACTTTCAATATACATATAATAAAAAGAAAAACCTTCGGCATGCTAGTAACTCGCCCAACTAATCCAATGAACTAAACTAAGGTATGTCTCTATTATGACGTCATGTAACAGACTTTTACTCTATTTAGTAGTGAAAAAAGTGAAATAAAATGAGAGTGAAATAAAGTTGGGTCAAACCAATGGTTTGTATTGTAGCACTTTTCCATTCAACAAGTGAGAATTCTGCTTTTAAATACAGTCTATGTATACCTATCACACTATTAAAATTATTATCATTCATATACAAAACTATTTCTAGGATTGCATATATTTAGGATGACGCATATATGCAGTCTTTCAAATAAAGCAAAACTTAATATAAAGTGGGGTTAACATAATGCTCGATTTTAAGGTCTAATTGTGCGAGTTAAGAAAAATAATTATATTTTTTAATGTCATGAAATTTACCGTTAGCTTTTTGTGTTTATAGAAATTTGAAAAAGCTTGCGGTTTCGGAAATATAAGGTGTCAAAAATTCAAATTTTACAAATTTCAAGGGGCGATAACTTGAGAGGGGGTGGAGATGGAAAAAAAATTTCTTCTATCGAAATAAACTATTTGTTAGTGTCTAAAAGTCCCCAAAATTTCAAACTTCTACAGGCTGGGGTCTAGAAGAAAAACGAAATCAAAAATTTGAAAAAAAAGGACTTTAGATAACGGTAAATTTGAACGGCCATTTTATTTTTCTAAAGTTTAACTATAGTATATCGCGCTAGGGGAAGCAAGCCACTGCCTTTCTGCGTTTGCAAAATTTCAAAAATGCTTATGGTTTCATTGCAACAAATATTTAAAAAAGGCCATTTTTAGGGTTTCGGGGGGGTATATCACCTATAGGGGGGGTGGGGGAGATAGGTAAAAATTTTGTTCTACGGAAATAAGTTTCTAGTGAAAATCTATGTACGTATGAAATTTCAGCTTTCTATCTTAAAGGGTGTAGAAGTTTTGTAAACAAAAAAAGTGTCCACGGACGGACGGACGGACGGACAGACGGACAGAGTGAAACTAATAAGCACTTTTTTTCAAAATTTTTTTGGAAAAGTGCTAAAAATTACACTGACTGCCACATTTTCATTAAAGAGTGCATATATCATAATCGAGAAAATGGCGTGAAAAATTAAAAACTTTAAAAAATATGAAATTACTAATCTTTTGCAAAAAGTTTGAAATAATTTATTAACTGCGAAATACGAGTATTGTGTATCTAGCGATTTGTATTCGATTAGTTTTATTATTGATTTTAATTTTTTTATTGAATTTAATTTTTTAAGACAATTTCAATTTAATTAATAATTTAAATTAAATATAATTAAAATTTAAGATAATCTGATTGCGAATTTTTAGTTATGCAATAAAATTCAAAAATTTATTTTTAGTCTGATTACATACAATATTCATCGCAGAAATGGATAGGATGTCTTACAGAATGAAAAAAGAAATGAAACGAGCATGCGAAATTAAAAAAAAAGAGTTCGAAATTTTTATAAATTGTAAGAATTATCCCTAACAGCAAAATTCAAAAATTAATAAATACACAATTTTAAGTGAACTTTAGAAAAAAAAAAGGAATTTTTTTCCCCTAAATAAAAAAGGAAATTGATCGTCGTTAAAAGAGATCAGTAAGTTTTATTAAGAATTAAAAAGGCACAAAATCCAATTGATGAGTGCTGAGTGTCTTTAACAAAATTATTACAGTATAGTAAAGCAATCACATTCAGCAAAACGAAATCGCGCAGTCATTACAATATTTGTCGATTTTTTTAGCGGAAAATTTGTCGATAATATTGACGAAATTCACTGTATACTGACGATGCAGAATTTGTGTATCAATTAATTTTTAGCAGAAGTATTGAAAGCGCAGCAAAAATATTTTGTAACTGAATACACTCTAATTGAAGGGAATTATTTTAACACCCGATTAATTTAGTACATATTTATTAGTATTTAGTACATATTTGTTTATGCAAAAGTGGACTTACAGTAGAAATTTAAATTTTTATATGCGAAATTTGTCCTTCCTAGAGGAGCTCTTACATCTTTGGAACCCAACTATCGACTTCATTCAAAAGCGTACTCCTTGATCCTCTAATGAATTTAAAAAACAAAAAACAAATCCAAAAGGTGGCACCATTCTTATGGACCCTACCTTTAGGGCAGGGTCTTTAACTATTGTACTTTTCTTTGACAAAATCAAAGAATACCTTTCTTGAATCATGCTTGCTTGACATCTCACTGTCAACATATTTTGTGATTGGAGTCCCTGCCAAGTTACAAAAAATCATTACTATTTTTGCAAAAATTATCATTATTATTATCGAGGTGTAAAAATTTAGCTCTGTGAATTAATGCTGGTTTTATTTGGTATTATTCGGTATATTCTGGTGGTTATAAAAGCATTTTAAATATTATAATACTAAATTTGACCTATGTAAATTGATACTATTCATACTTGTAAACTTGTTACTTTTCCAATTTTAACCAATTTGTAGGGTTTTCCATAAGAATAAGCATATGAACCATATACATTGTGATTTGTTTAGGTCTGACATTTACAAGAGTTGCCATAAAGAGCAAAAATGAAACATCACTTATTTCCAATTTTAAGTTAGCAAGCGAAATTGCATTCATTTACGGACAGACGTAACTATTTAACATGAAGTGGAAAAAATTTTAAAACTATAGACATACTCGTATTGTAAACTAATAACCATTTAATATTTCCATATACTGCAAAAAAGTACACTATAAATCACAACTCGCGATATATATGAATTTCTAACATCTCACATACCAGGAAAAAAATTCTAAAATCACTTTACAAATTGGTATAACTTTACTACTTAAGAAGAATCATACTTCACCAATGGTAAAGTGGTTATGCGACTGGTCCTTCAGAGGCCTGTTCAGATAACTTTGAAAATTATGTCAAGTACTAGCAACCTAATATCCAATATTACAATTAAAATGAGAAAATATTGACCGTGTCAACTCTATAATACCCGTAGGAATTTGCTATCCTATTGTCGAATAAATATGCAACAGCTGTCTAAAGGAGCTACCACAAGGAATCAAGAAGCTTCAACCATTTTTATCACACATAACAGTCCTAATAATGCACTTGTTTCACGCAATTTCCATATTATAGATTTAATAATTTCTGAGGTATAGATTTGAAAATGCCAAATAACTTTTGGAGTTGTATGGCAGCTATCACCAGTCAACAACTTAGATCTGAGATCTCAACAACTTTTAATGAATATAGCTGCTATTTTACCATATTTTATTGTGCAAAATTTCAGTACTGTAGGTTGACCAACAAAACAAATCAGTTCTCGAAAGTTGTATTCTAAAATTAGATAATAAGCAATTTACAGTAATAATAACTGTTCAGTCCAACAAAGGTTAAAAATAAAATAAACGAAGCAAAAACCAACTATGTATAAAAACTTTTATTGTTAGACATTGTCATTATAATATATTTTAAAATTTAAATTTCCGTATTACTGTAAGTCAACGAAATAATATAACAAGTGGAAGAAAGATATACGCAACTGAAGGACACGTTGCACAAAAGACTAAAAAGCACTTACCAGCCAAGAAAATAGCTTGAACAAAAACACAATAGTAGAAGAATTAGAAAAATACGGAATTCAAAATGTCAATCAAAAAGGTAAAAAACCATGAAGAGAATTTAAAGGGATTGATTTTTAAAGGAAAACAAAGACGTTAAACAGTCTGATCAATTTTTTGAAGCAATAATAAACAGAATAGAAATTGAGCTCAAAAATATAGAAACAACTGAATATCGAAATATTTATGGCTAAAGAAGACTCGCACGTGAGCGGTTATGATATTTCGGCAGCACAAGAAATAAATTTTAAAGCGCAAATATAATTATAACTTTAAAAGAAAAGCAAGTGAATTCGCAGCTGCAGAATGACGCCAAAGGCCCAATTAAAACAATGAAAGCTGCCAATCATTACCATGCCAAGATTTGGCGTGGGTTTTAAAAAATGGAAACAATTTCATGACCCAAATTCATTCACCCAAACTGTTGACAAGCAGGCGATTAGAATTACAAGACGCAACAAGAGAATACATTTTAATGCTGAAAATATTGATAGTGAATGGGATTTAATTACTTTACATCTTCATCTAAAGATATTAAATAAAAACTGCCATATATACTAGGAACAGTCTTTGAAAACGTCAAGAGAACTACAGTCCCTAGAAGAATTTATAAACTTTTTAGAGCAAAGATACCAATCTTTAGAGTATCTTGAAAAAAACAGCAAATCGCTAATAACAAAAGGAAAATAAATATTACAAGAGGGGCATCATGTATACAAGTAAACATTTGAGAATCTAGTTCAACGAAACTAAATTGTGTCATATGCAAAAAGGTTCATGGCATATACAGTTCTGGAAATTTTTGGGGCTATGACACGCTGAACGAAAAAAAGAAGCAAAAAGATTGGTCTTATGTTTTGAATGTTTAAAAAATGGCCCTCACATGGCAAAATTTTAATCAAAAGGTCGCAAAAAATGTAGGGACAATCACCTTAGTTTACTACATGATCCAGACTGGAAGCAGCAGAGTTCTGACAAATTGAACCTTTCAAAATCATAACACCTGGTTAAAGACAAAACAAAATGTGCTTATGTATTCCTAAGGATAATTTTGGGAACCGTTCTGGGAAAAAATAGTGGAGCCGTGACCTGTAGAATGGTCCTCGATTTAGGTTTACAAATAAATTTGAAACAGAAAAACTGAGTAAAAAATTTAAATGAACACATAGAGTATAAAGAATGCAAGTATTGGAGATAGGAGAAACCCAAGTAAACTGAAATATAGAGTTCATGTCGAGCTTAAATCAAGTTTTTCTAAACAGATAGAGGCCAGAAAAAGCAGAAATGAATTAATTAGCTGACCATAACTTCAAAAAGCCACAAAAAGTTGATATAGCAGAAAAGTTCGGTGAACTGATGAGAGCTGTACAAATTAGATTGAACCCAAATATGCCAATACTACAAAAAAGAATGTTTAATATGATAGTAATTGGCAAGGCCTCTCTAGATACGCACAAAGAGAACAAATTTACTGGTTTAACATAGGAATCGCTAGATGATAAACTTGAAGAGATCTAGTTAGCTGCTGATAAGGAGACCAAAAATCCACTAGAAATCAAAGATTTTATGTAGATGTAATCATAAAAAGTGCCCATTCTTTGAAAGAAGCTGTCGAAATAAAAAACAATTAATGGGCTTGGTACAATCCGGCCAATTCAAATTACGAAAATGGGGTTCAAATCATGAAAAAATTAAATCAGGTATGACAGAAAAAAACAGAAAAGAAAAAAAAATATTCAAGTAGGAGAAACCTGAATACATTAAAACTTTAGGTTTAGTATGACAGCCGACTACCGATCGATTCACTTTGAAAACAGCAATGACAAGTAATATCGAAAAATTAACAAAGCGAAAGTTTGTGTCTGAAGCAGCTCAACTTTTCGATTCACTAAACCTGATCAATCCAGTGGTCGTAATGAAAAAATTATGGAAATTAAAGATAGATTGGGATGATGTTCTAAATGAAAATCTAAAATCAAAACAGAGAAATTTCCAAGAAGATTTGATAGAAGTAAACAATTTTAAAGTTAATAGACACATATTTGGAATTCATCCCACGATACGTACTGAGTTGCGTGCATTTGGAGATGCAAAAGAAAAGGCCTGGAGAAGCGGCTATCTCTTTAGATACAGGTGACCTATTATATATATCTTATTCGAATTCGAATCGATTCGAAAATCATATTCGCATAAAAAAATTCAAATTATGTAAAACTTTTGAATCCAAAAAACCCACCCCTTTTTAATGAGAGTTGTACTCGAAAATCGAGACGTGAAAAATTCAAAATTTAAATTGTCAAGCAGTAGTAGTATCTTTATACAATTTTCATATTAAAATAATATTAACGTTAAAATGGGTAGTGTTGTGATAATATTAACCTTAAAATGGCACCGAGGAAAGTATAGCCAATAAAATAAATACATTGTTTCTAATGTTAGCAAAAATTTTATTTCTAGCTTCATAAAGAACTTGAGATGAAATAAAGAAGCATTTAGATAACTTGATGAAACATCCATCATTCCAAACTGAACTGCTTTAGTATAGGTCGACTTTTTCCCTAAATTCAAATAAAATTTAATTATTTCCAATGTCTTTTATCATAACCATACATTTTATTTTAATATTGTTACTTATTTTATTTTAACAAAAAAAATCGAAAAATACTTACATTTTTAATTTTTATTGTATTTTCATATATCACCATTTGCAATTTTTTTTATCGAACCTAATATTCTAAATTCGAGTTTCGAGATACATAATTCAACAAAACGAATATAAACCACAAAAAAAAAATTATTCAAGTTTCGGGAAAAATTCTCGAACTTTTAGATACATATTAAAATAGTCGCCTTGACTTCAATAATACATTGTACAAAGTTTAATTACGGTATTAATACGATTGTACTACCGTCTCAGAGCTTTCAATACCTTTGCATTGTAAAAAAGCTGCTAAAGCTTTTACGTTTTGGAATACAATTTTTACAATAATAATACATACTCTGACGTTTGTTTGAAAATTTCTTTTTAAAGCTAAGGTTACCTATTACCTATTAATTAAAAACAGCATTTTTATGCTGCATTAAAAAAAAATTAATAAGTAGCACTTTATTGCTGAAATTACTTGTTTATTTAATTAGTTATTTTATGACATAAATAAGAAAAGCGTTCTCGATTTTTTCGATACCCAATATACTTTTACTTTACGTACCCGCTAGGTATAGAACGCATTTAGGAAAAACGCATCATTTTCGAATAAATTCATTTTCTAATATATAGGAGGCAATATAATCTTGAAGTTACTATGCTCTAAACCGATTGCTCCAGCAAAGGTATTAACTCTTCCCAACTGCTGAACATCGTGCTGCTTTTCTAGCAACTGAGCTGGTAGAAAAGGAAACAAATACATTAAAGGCAAAAAGTTTATTTGTGAAGCGGTTCCTTAGTCATTTTATCCTGGAATAATGGAGAACCCGCTGTTTTTGAAACATTTGTCGCTAATAGGATAGCCAATTCAAGACAAGAAAAATAATGGAATTATGTAAAATCGAAAGACAATCAAGTTTATTTTATATCATGAGGAATATTCCCAAATTCGGAATTATGGTTCTAGGGTCCCGATAGGACAGAAGTAAACTCCCCTTGAAAGAATGACCAAGTAGAGAAATTGATTTTCTTAGACTACATGATTGAGAAAAGAAGGTTGTATTACTGATTGAATAAAACATCATAATTCCTTCACATTTTTGCAGAGATCAATGTAAATAGGCAGACTTAAAAAGAGCAATAAACAAGCTTAAAAAACAAAGGACAGAAAAATTGCTACAAAAATGGTTATTCGTGAGTGAGCTTAACTCGGCAACGGTTGAAATCGTCAAAGACAATCAATGCAAACATTTCAAAGAAGAAATCAACCAATAAAAAAAGAATATGTAAGTTGAGAAGAGCAATAAGCTCAAAAGCTTATCACCTTTGTGGTCTGATTTGGATTCACTATCATCTTAGAGACATAAGACCAGCAAAAAGCTACATAGCAGTATTCGTGTGTTTTCGAACAAAAGCTATTCGCATGGAAGTAGTTTCTGATCTGACAACCGATGCATTTATTTTGACTTTATAACATTTTATGGCTCGTAGAGAGGAATTGTGCAACGAATTGTATTGTGATAATGCAGCACATTTTGTAGGTGCAAGTAATAAGCTGAAAGAATTAGAAAGTTTCTGTTTGCTAAAGAGGAAAAAGAAAGAATAATAAAAACTTGTACTACAAAACGAGTCCAATTTCATTTTATACCACCTTGGTTCCCTCAGTTTGGAATACTGGGAGGCAGCACTTACAATGAGTAGTTACAGATAAGAAGTTGTTATAACAGAATTTGACTTCGCTATCACTGAAACTCGAAGGACTACGTACTATCGTTGCAGAAGCGATTTTACTTTGACACTTTTGTCTGAAGCGATTTTATACTGCAGATCTTTGACACCTACGTCATAAAGTCCAAACAACTAAGCAGTCTCAACTCCAAGGCATTTTTTGGTTGCAGAACCAAGTCAGTACCAAGTCCATAGAATGAATCATCAAAAATCTGACTCAGTTATCAACAATTTGTGCGTCAAGAATTTTGTAAATACTGGCCAAAGGAATATTTAACCCAGCTTCACCAAAGAAATAAATGAACCACACCTATTAAAAATGTCTACCCAACGATGATGGTTATCATTAAGAATGATAAAAACCTCCCCTTTAAATGGTCAATGGATGAAGAAATGAAGAAGTCATCAAGGTATATGACGGACTAGTTCGAGTACAGTGAAGATCGCAACTGGAATCCATAAGAGCTATACAAATCTATAAGAGAGCTATAACTGTATTACCCATCGAAACATTAGACTCAGAATCTATACAATCAGAGCAACAAAACATTAATAATTCCGAAATGGAAAAGAAAATTGAGCCTGTCAAAAATGTCAACAAGATCTGGGAAAAATTCATCAAATGTCGACAGAATATGGGAAAATTAAACTAAATTTACACAAAATTTTGACATTAAACTAACCCTTAAGACAGAAAACTTTTTTCTTGGTGCTGTTGGCCTCAACGCCGGGGAGAATGTTCAGTGCAAAAAAAGTCAAACATATAATAAACAAAGTAAAAACCAATTACGTAAGAAAACCTTTATTATAAGTCATTATCATACATTATCACATAATTTAAATTTAAATTTCCGTATTAATGTATTCCGTATCATATTCGCTCATATAATTATTGCAGTCATATTTAGCACGTAATATCAAAATCTTAGTAAAATATTTTTTATTTAACTTTGAATACTAACTTGTTTAGTTTGCATATTTTTGTACTTAACGTAATTCATTGTTTAAGATTAACATTCAAGTAAATTTAGCGTGATTCATTTTTTATAAATAATGTAAAAGAAAGTAGGTTAAGATTGGAATATATAAAGTTGTGTCAAACCAATGGTTTTTATTGTAGCACTTTTCCATTCAACAAGTGAAAATACTGCTTTTAAATACAGTCTATGTATTCCTACCACACTATTAAAATTATTTTCATTCATATACGAAACTATTTGCTAGATTTGCTAAGATTATTAGGATTGCATATATTTAGGATGAACGATTTATGCAGTCTTTGAAATAAAGCAAAAATAAATATAAAGAAGGGTTAACATAATGATCGATTCTAAGAATTGCATATATTTAGGATGAACGATTTATGCAGTCTTTGAAATAAAGCAAAAATAAATATAAAGAAGGGTTAACATAATAATCGATTCTAAGGATTAATTGTATGAGTTAAGAAAAATAATTATATTTTTTAATGTTGTGGAATTTACCGTTAACTTTCTGCGTTTATAGAAATTTGAAAAAGCTTGCGGTTTCAGAAATATAAAGTGCCAAAAATTCAAATTTTACAAATTCCGGGAGATCTTCTCTTGAGAGGAGGTGGAGATGGGAAAAATTTTCTTCTGACGAAATAAATTATTTGTTATTGTCTAAAAGTTGCCAAAGTTTCGGGGTCCCACAACCTGTGGTCTAGCAGAAAAACGACATCAAAAATTTGGGAAAAACCGATTTTATATAACGGTTAATTTGAACGCCCATTTCGTTTTTTAAAGTTTAACTATAGTATGCCGCGATAGGAGAACCAAGCCCCAGGCTTTCTGGGTTTGCAAAATTTGAAAAATGCTTATGCTTTTACTGCAATAAATAGCTAAAAAATGGCAATTTTAGGGGGAGATAGGTAAAAATTTTGTTCTACGGAAATAAGTTTTCAGTAAAGGTCTATCTACAAATAAAATTTCAGCTCTTTATCTTCAAGGGTGTAGAAATTTTGTAAAAAGACACACGGACGGACGGACAAAGTGAAATTAATAAGCACTTTTTTCAAAATTTTTTTGGAAAATTGATTGGTTTTAAGTAATTATTAGAAAAACTAGTTTAGCATATTTTGGTTCATTAATTGTAGTTATTCATACAAAAAATCTGACTATTTTAATCGCAGTGGTTTGCAGGGGATGAAACAACGTCGCGGTGGATGACAATTATCGTTTAACCAACATTAATTTAACGCTGGACACCGTCATAATTGGTTGATTCACGTGGCAGGTGCATCAAGTCCACCGCAACCTAATTTGCTATTACGTTGCCGTTGCTACCCCTATCCCGTGATCACTAGGCTATCATTGACGGTACGATTACAGAGGGCCTATCTAAGGCACCCGGTTCTCTTGAGGAAACTATCTTAATCCTCAATGCCACAGATAATGAAAAATGGTCTCCTCCTTATCCATTTCCTAGTAGCTGCGACACGTTGTGTTGAAAGTCAATCCTAGCCCAGCCGGTCTGGCCTCAATGGCCAGTGTCCTGTGTAGACTGCCATTAGACTGGCAATATCCCACCGAGACATTGCCAGGAGCCCATCCGATTTCACACATTTTGGGTCACATTTTTCTTATCGACGCGCATGTGGGCAAGGCTTTCCACCTGCGGTCGCTGCATGATAAATAACATCTCTATATCTACGTTTTTACTGTGTCAATGAGATCGAAAACCAGTTCCGCCACGGAAATGTCCATGGATGAGCTGGCTAGATGTTGATTCACCCTTCATTTCCCGGTGTATTATGGTCTCCCGGGACCGAAAGAAGTTTGACACTATGGTGACCGCACATATCTGCACGCATTGACCCACCAAGGAGGTCTTTGAAAGCCCTATGTGTTCTGTTCTTTAAAAGTCTTAAACCAAACGGCAACCCAGAACTCAGTTAATAATTAGTAAATTTTTGTAATTGCGAATTAATTCATTTTATATTTTGAGAAAAATATTCAAATCGTAAAGATACATCATTCTACAAAATATAAAACAACAAATGTTTTACTTAAACATAGTAAAAAAATGGAACAAATATTATTTCTTTCAACTATTCTAACACAAATAAATCAAAATTCAGTTAAAAAAAAATTTATTTTCACTAAGAAAATAAAAAATTTTAAAGTGAATAAAAGGAAAAACAAAACAAAATTTAACAAAAATAAGATCATAAAAACATAACCCGCGTAATCTCATTTCATGTGGTTTAAAAAATTTTTTTATTTGAAATTTTGTCAATCTTATAAATACTTAAAAAAACCAAGCACCGAAATCGAAAATCAAATTTTAGTAAATCAAGTTTAAAGTTTGAAAAAACAAAAATTGAACCAAAAATTTAACAAAATGACTTCGTACAAAAGTTTAACAAAAAAGTTGGTTTAGTCAAAATAAATAATGGCCAAAATAGCCATATTGAATAATATGATCGAAATAGCACCAATCAAAATTCGGATTGTTTTAGAAATAACCCAAATCAGTATCCTGCCCAACAGAAGTCTTATTTTTGCAGAAAAGTTAAAGAGTTGGTTATTTAAAATAATTGAAAATTATTGGATTTTGCCCTTTTTTCTCAAAAGCATTTCGTGGTGTACGTTATTTATACCATTTCTATACGCAAAATGTTAAAGCTTCACCTTTGAACGTACAACAAAACATTTACCGAACTGAATCAATTAAATCCTCTTAGCCAACCAGTTTAAGTTTAGGCATAATGATAACGCGGAGCACGATTATGTCTAAAATGTCTTATATGAGTCAAAAAGTTATTAAGCAAATAAATTAAAGAAAATAAAAAACAATGTCAAATTTTCCACAACTGAACAATCTTAGACTTTCACAAGTAAAAGTTTTTTATATGATAACGAGAAATTTGTAACTTTTGTAGATGCGCCTTTTCTTTCTAAATTATTTAAGTTCTAAATTAGAAATGCGAAAGCATATTGTATTAAAAACACCTTTTTATTAAACTTTTCTTATTTCTTGTATAATTTTTTCTAAAAAAAATACCTTTCAAAAATATAAAATGTGCACAAACATACACATTACTTAAAAACAAAACAAAGGAAAAAACAAACATTTTAGAGCACAAAAACTTGTATGATATATTTAGATTTGTTTATTCATCGTTCAACAATAACGTAAAATTGACAAAACGAAATGAAGAATTTTATTCTCATTTAAATTGAAGATATTTATGTTGACATTACTTTTAAGTTCAACTACTGCACAACACAAAAATTATTAGAAGTTAAAAAATAATTGGAAAAATATTTTAAGTAATTAAAAGTAGAACACATTTATACGTGTCGAATAAATGAATATTGTTATTTGAAAAATAAAAGAAACAAAAAAAGTTTTTTATCCTTCTTCTTTTTCAAAAAGAGATATTTGTGTGAGCGAAAAATTATGGAGAAACATACATAAAAATTTTATATTTCTTTGAACTAAATTGCACGCTGATACTTTTAATTTATTATTGAAAAATCCTAAAAATTGTTCAACTGTTTCACTATTCTTTACATGTTTTTAAATCTTTTGTACATATTAAAATATGTGCTTTTTTATGTTCAAAAATCAAAAGTAAAACTTATATACAGAGGCGGATTATATGATAAGCGAACTAAGCGGTCGCGGGGGTTCCCAAGCTTTTAGGGGCTCGAGAAGGTTTTTCTAGTGCTAAGGATTTTATTTTTAAACAAATTTTTTAAATTTTTTTAAAATTTGTATTTGAATACCAGGTCTATTTTTGCATTCTGGTTTTTTGTATCTTTTTTTATAACATTTTTAATTTTGCATATTTAATTTTCAAAAACATAATTTTTGCAAAATAGAAAATACAAATTTTTTGTAAATTATTTTATTCTCAGTAAATAAATTTTCAAAAATTAAGTTAGAAAAATCATAATAAATTTTTACTGAAACGTATGAAAAATTGCCTAAGAAATACTATGGGAGAAGACACATTAAATGATATAGCGATTTTATACAAATCTAAATATATCATACAAGTTTTTGTGCTCTAAAATGTTTGTTTTTTCCTTTGTTTTGTTTTTAAGTAATGTGTATGTTTGTGCACATTTTATATTTCTGAAAGGTATTTTTTTTAGAAAAAGAGTTTATATAAAAAATCGTTATTTTATTAATTTCGTAGCTTCTTTAGTTTAACCTTTTAAAGTTACGTTTCAATCGTAAATGAAACGAGATTCAAGTAAATTGGTTTGCCAAGTTTCTGTATTATTTTGTTATCAACTTTTGAATAATTTTACTAAATGAACTACCTTTTACTAAATTTTATGCAAAATATAGAATTAAATTTTTTATTTAAAAAAACCAAAATTTGAATAAATTGTTTTACATAAACCTGGAAACATGGAGTTTTTTTTTCATATTTTTGGGAATCTCTAAATGTGATATAATAAATCCGTAATATAGTTATGGTCACCTGATTCAGGAAAACTTTTTTACTTTTTGTATGATTTGATTATAAGGGTCCAGATATTTTTACCGCTTAGAGCCACCACTTTATTTGATGCACCGCTGCTTTTTAGAATACACATACATATATTACAAAAACGATATATTGTGTGGTATGAAAACAAATTTCAAAAAGCAATAATCTATACAGGGTGATTCACATAAGATGGTAAATAAATTCAAGCGCAATTTTTTGATCAATTTCTAGCAAAAAATTGGATGTGTGTCGGAGTATAGAATACTCGTTTTCGAGCTACAGCCTGTTGATAAAAAATGGTACCAGATTTTCAAATGGATTTTTCGCATGTTTTTGAGCACGTGTAACACGTTTTACTGGAAAAAATATGCGAGATGGAGGAAAATTATATATATGGATTAACTTTTAGATTTTATCGTATTGCCGAAAATCGTTAAAAATAACAAAAATTTTCGAGAAATTTTGAGTTTTTTAAGAAAATTTCAAAAAGAAAACAAAAATTCTGACATACCTGGAAAACTATAGCTCAAATCAACTCAATTGTAAGCACAAAAATAAGGAACGATCAATCGCCTATAAAACAAGCGAACAATGATAACAGTATGTTGCATGTTTCCAAAGTTATAAGCATTTATTTGTATGCAGAAGAAATCTGGTGCCTTTTTTTTCAGCAGGCTGAAGCTCGAAAACGAATATATCTGCACCACCCATACAATTTTTTGCAGGAAATTGATCAAAGAATCATCTCTGAAAATGTCCTTATGCGAAACACCCTGTATATTCTGTTTTCTTTCAATCCACCAGGACCTTTTCATTATATAACTAATAAAAATCTGCACAAAAATTTAAAAATTAATTTCGATGTATATATTCGTCTTCATCTGAAATAGCGTTCAATAAGATATTCCATTGAAATTTTTTTCATATATCTTTAACGCCAATTTATAAATTCGGTTTAATTTTTCTTTATTTGTAAGTTAGTGCATATTAGTAATCAAAAAACTTAAATAATACCTTTTTGCTCTTTTTTATTACTTAGCTTGATGAGCTTTATATTAAATATATATTAAGTTGGTACTTAAATACACTATTATACTTATATTTATATAATATATATATGTATATATATATATATTTATATATATATATATATGCATATGTATATATGTACTCGTATATATGTACCTATGTGTTATGTATTATATTTAGACAAGTCTTTTAGGTTTTTTAAAGACAAATTTTTTATTTTTTTCCATTCTAGTTCTAATTTGTTATTTTTCTTTCATTTAGTCCTTTAATTGTATGTATAATTTGCGGTACATTTTGTACAAAGTTTAATTAAATACTTTTTGTGCATTCAACTTTCACTAAATTTTTTAGTAATTTCTTTTTTACTAAGCTATAAATATTTTAAAAAATAAAATTTTTCAAATTTTTCAATATCGATAATTTTTTTATTTTATTCTGTATATGAAATATCCTTTTAATATTTGCTATATAGTTCAAAAGCTTATAAAAACTAAATATTTCACAAGCAGAATTCCAATCACTTTTGTCTAAAAAATCACACTGGCAAATTACTGACTTCCGATTAAATGACAACCAAATAAAAGCTTTCGTTGTGCTATATTCGTTATTTTATGTTGGTGTTTTTTTTACTACATTTTTACTGAATAGTAATAGATAATAAACAAACCTTAGAACGCAAGCATTTATTTTAAGAATAATACATTTCATATAAAAATAAAAATATCATATTTTTATATGAGTGCATATATTTATGTTCATAAATCTTACATAAACATATTTATGTTTATACACAAATATAAAATTTTATTTAAAAACTCTTTAGAAACAAATTTCCTGAAATTATGATTACAGCTACATATAAATTATGATATAAAAACATAAAAAAATATTTACAGAAATCTACAGAAATAAAGAATATTTTGGTGGTACCCATCATCCATTTTTAGCTGATGTTAAGGAATTCTTTTTCTTTTTAATAACGGCAGGAGAGGTGCAATAAAATTTCAAAAGAATTTTCTAATATATCGTACCTTTTTAAATATATGTGTTGCATGTCGATTTTACAAAGCACAGAGCTTTGACAACCTTGACGAAGAACATAGTGAAAAAATATGATACTATATTTAAAAGCTTTTCTCTAATTACAGATAGTAGGTATTTTTGTCTGCCTTCCTTATTATTCAGAAATATATAACAACAATATACGTAGTCATGCAGAAAATTAACATTTTTCAAAAGTGGAAAGTTAAAATTTCAGATTCTTCAATTTTAAAATTATGTTTTTCCAAAATCTGAACACATTATAACTAATTTAGATATTCCTTAAAAAAAGCAATTTTCTGAGGTTTCCAAATCATATCTACTAATGCGCCTATTTGACACAGGTACCGAGTTATAGTTAAAATATGAAAAAGTAAAAAATTCAGTTTAAATTGACTTAAAGCCCTTATAATTCCGAATATGTTAAACTGTGAACATCGTCTCCATACAAAAATTTTGCGAACTCATGAGATATAATACAATGGAATATAACAGTGAGCTTTGTTACAAGATATCCTGTATATGTATAAAACTTTTACATATATAGGATTAGCCAGAGAGATATGTAACAACATATACCACACGTTAGATATACCCACTGGAATAGGAAAAACTTTTGTTCCGGTTTAGGTGCCAAATCTCAAGGTTTTCCGAGATACGGAAATTTTTAACGAGTTTTTTTGAATCTTCATGAAATTTCTACTTGTCCAAGTTTTGTTTCCTTAAATTGAAGGATTGGACCTGTAATATAGAGAATTATAATGAATTTTTTTTTACGAACCCTTCTAAATGTGCTCACCGATCACACAATTGAACTCACCGTAAGTTGTTTTATGTTCAAGGAGCTCAACGTGTTATTTTTTTAAATTTTTCGACATATTTGAAATGAGTACGATTTGCACTAGAGGCTTCTAATAAATTTTATATTTACATAAAAAGTAGCAATTTTTTTTCATTTTTTTCAATTTTTTAAAAAATATTTTTAAAATATATTCAAATGCATTCATAAATTCAAGCTTTTCATATTTTCATTCAAAGATTGCTCTAAAATTGCAAGTTATATTTATTATAAATTTATTCAAATTATCATACCTATCTCACTATTAAAATTATTTTCATTCATATACGAAACTATTTCTAGGATTGCATATATTTAGGATGAACGATTTATGCAGTCTTTGAAATAAAGGAAAAATTAATATAAAGGGGGGTTAACATAATGCTCGATTTTAAGGTTTAATTGTGTGAATTAAGAAAAATAATTATATTTTTTAATGTTTAATTTACCGTTATCTTTTTGCGTTTATAGAAGTTTGGAAAAGCTTGCGGTTTCAGAAATATAAGGTGTCAAAAATTCAAATTTTACAAATTTTACAAGAGGCGGTGGAGATGGAAAAAAAATTTCTTCTAACGAAATGAACTAATTGTTAATGTCTAAAAGCCCCTAAATTTCAAGCTTCTACAGACTGGGGTCTAGAAGAAAAACGACATCAAAAATTTGGAAAAAAGGACTTTAGATAACGGTAAATTTGAACGGTCATTTTGCTTTTCTAAAGTTTAACTATAGTATACCCAGGGACGGACGGTTCATATATGCAAAGTATGCATTTGCAGTGGGCGACAGAAAAGCAGGGGCGCCGTTAAAAACTTTAAAAAACCATAAATTTAAAAAAAAAAAATTTTAATACAAATTTTAAAATTTAAATTCAATTTACAGCGAAATTAACTTTATAAAATGTACGTACATACAAATATAATATTTTATTCCTAATAATATAAAAAATTTACATGAAAAAGAACGGTCAGTTACGCAAAACACTAAGTATTGATCTTCATATATTTTAATTTCGCACCATACAATGAAATGTTCGTATAATGAAAACTATTGATTTATTTTCTTACTCTACACTACTCTTTTACTTTTATTTATTGTACGAATGTACACAAAATATTTTTTTCAATGTATGAATCATCAGAATTGCAATTATTAATTTTTCCTTTTACGTACATACTAGAATAAATTCGTATATTATGCCTTTAAACAGAAAATATACAGCTGTACACATTCAATCCAACATATACATGTTGACAACAACAATGAAATCGTCTCGTATAATATACATTGAAGCAAGATACGCAAAAAAATAAAAATATTCAAAAATATACATGCACACATAATTTATATTGTTTAATATGAATAAGATCAACACTCATGCGTACACTTATAATTATCTCATAAAGCAAGATTTTTATTTTGCTGAGATTGCTCCCTATCAACACTCGCTCGTACACGTGTAATTATGTCACAAAGCAAAATTTTTATTATGCTTAGTGATCTCCCTGGCTACACTCGTTCGCACATATTATATTTAAATTGTTTCATATATGCCCTTAGTTGTCGCCCACTCACCAAACAAACAAACACATTATTATAATGTATTACGTTTTCTGTATACTATTGTATTAGTAAACAACAAGAACAAAAAAAAACAAAAATTAAGAATGAGAATAGAAAGAAATTAGAAAAAGAGAATGAGAGCAATATTCTTAAATAATGGATGAGATTGTGTATACCAATATTTTCTTTTTGTTTAACAACAAAAAATTTTGAATGAATTTCAAAATTACATGATCGTTATGAATTTCTACTATTATGTTTTGCTTTCGTTTTTGAAAAAACTGTTATCAATCAGAATTAAATATTAATTGGTAATTACTTATATTGAATTGAAAAAATGTTGTTTAATAAAAAGCTTATTTTTTAAGCCACAAATTTTAGAACGAAATTTTGATTTTTCTTAAATTTTTGAATGCAAGTCGAAACTTTTTTTATACGCTGCTTCATTTCTCATGCGATTTGTGAAATAAAAAGCCAAATTTTATTCATAAATTTAAAATTACGAATAAAAATCAATTTTTACTTTTTTTCATATTCAAATAAGTTTTAAAAAAGTTCATTTGATATAATTTTCATACAAACTTTTACAATAAGTTTCACTTACGTCAAAAAGTAAATTTTTTGGTTGTTAAAATCAAAAAACCAAGTTTAAATGATTGATATAAATCTGATCAGAACTTCATAAAAAACATACAGTTAAATAAATTACCTTGTTTTTGAATTTATAAAACAAAAAATTGAAAGTTTAGTTCCAGACTTTAATTCTATAATTCAGCATAATAAGCTTACAAGAAAGTGCTTTATGATGCATGTGCAATGCCTATTAAATTTTGTTCACAGCAATAAAATAGGTGAAACGGTTGAAGGGGGGAGCGCACTTTTTAGGAACCGCTTAGGGCGACGAATACATGAGGACCGCGCCTGAGTACACCGCGCTAGGAGAAGCAAGCAACTGCCTTCTGCGTTTGCAAAATTTCAAAAATGCACATGATTTAAGTGAAACAAATAGTTAAAAAGGGCCATTTTTAGGGTTTTGTTGGGGTATAACTTCTAGAGGGCGGGAGATAGGTAAAAATTTTGTTCTGTGGAAATAAGTTTCTAGTAAAGATCTATATATGTATTAAATTTCAGCTTTCATGCAGAAGTTTTGTAAACAAAAAAAGTGTCCACGGACGGGCTGGCGGACGGACAGAGTAAAACTAATAAGCACTTCTCTTCAAAAAATTTTTGGAAAAGTGCTAAAATTTATGACTTGTCAAAAAATTTTACTATTAAATTAATAAATAAAAAAAAGTAATATGTCAAAAAATACTTCCCAAATAAGTAAAACCACTTTTAAAAAGTAATTTGTACTCTAATTTGAAGTAATTTTAAACTTCATATATGAGAATTATTCTCTTTTAGAGAAAAATCACTATATACTGCAGTAATTTTATATGATTTTTTCCTTAATGATATATTCTACAATGTATTAATTGCAGTAAGAATTACTATAATTTGTAGAGATTTTTAAACGATTTTTTAAAGTTTATATCCTAATCACTGTAATAGCTTTGTGAGCGATAAATTTCAAGCATTATTACATTATTATAAATTGTTTAGAAATGGTTATTCTAATTTTTTCTTAAATTTATGGAATGAAAAAGTTGTAGCAAGAGAATTATATTAATAGTAATATAATGTGCTTTTGAATTGCTAAAAAAATGGCGTTTTTTTTCTACTAGGTGAAAAAATCCTGAAAGACGAAGAAGGACTGCACTACCTGCCTTTTTCCTCCAACAGTGGGCGTGATATCTACCCTAAAAAATCATCTAAATTCTAAACGAATAAAACTGGTCCTACATCTACCTCTGCGCTAACTTGGTTTTTCCGTACAGAAATTAAATAACTTCCATAAGGAAATTGGTGTTAATATCTTCCTTTTACTTAAAATCTTAAATAAAAGGTCTTGTTCGTTTAACTATTTCTGCCATAACGCCAAAGTATATCTACTAATAAGTAGTTCGACTCTCCGTTTACATCACACTAATGCAATCACTCACCAATATTTGTATACGAAAAATTCTCTTAGCTAAAAGAGTTAAGCAGTATACCTTCTTGTTTGCATTTTTATACACATAATAATTTTTGGGAGAGGAAAAGAGTACGCAATAGATATCTTCCTGTTTTTTTATAATGTATTTTTAAAAGCAGGAGTTATTTATTTTTCCCTATATAAAGTATAGGAAATAATATTAACAATTTTAAAGGCGGGAGTTTTATTTTTGTAACTTATTCCAGTACAAGGTGGCAAAAAATGTGTATTCATTCTATAAAAGCGAAGCGGAAAAAAAGTGTTTAAAAAAATTATAATTTATATAACATAATTTTGAAAAATAATAAAAATAAATTTTGAAAAGACGTATGTATAATATTAAAAAAAAAATTTAAATAGTTGTGAAAAAAATAGTTTTTTTTTATAATAATGGGTAAACATTATTTGAAGTGTTTAGGATAAGTAATAGCCGACACGAAAATTTCATTTGTTGCCAAAAGATGTGGAGAGGTAAATATGAACTTTTGAAAATATTTTAAATATATAATGTCAAGCATTTGTAATTAATAATTATTAATAAATAAAATATATAAATTATCTTTAAATTTTTTTATTTTTATTTCAATCTTAATAAATTTAGAATATATTTCCCATGAATCGGCAATAATTATATTTCATAAAGTATTAATCCAGTACGCGTACACCTTTTTTTTATAAATTACTTTATTTCTATGTCACTACACTACCTGATACTGTGTATATACTGTACCAGGTACATGCATGTGTACATTCATACATGAAATTTCAAACTCTTTTGCTTTCATACATTCGAAATTTTTACCTAACTTCAATAAAATGAAAAATAAATTTTGTTATTATCAAAATAAAAATAACAAAATTTTTACTTAACTTAATTTAATTTTATTTCAGTTCAATGTTTTTTATACACTCGTTTGTTTACAATATTTTGTTTCTTTCTCGCCTACACAACTTTTATTACCATCTCTTTCTAAAACAAAATGGAATATTTTAAGAATTTGGAAGCAAGATGCAAACTAAAACTAACGGAATGGAATGAGTCGAATTACATATTAATAGATATACTTTGCCATAACTCCAGTGTCTAGCAGCCGAGCTGCTTCTAACACGAACTACTAATAGTTTTCTATCACAATTCCTAATTTCGTCTACAACCAAAGGAATTCCTAAGTGCCTGTGGATGTCACTGTTACATATATACCATGGCGCATTTACCTGGTCCCGTATAACTTTATTCTTGAATGTCTTCACTTTATTCTTGTCTTGTCTTTTTGACACAACCCCACTGTTGAACGCCATATAGCCATATTAATTTAGTGATTTGGCTATAAATCAATATTTTATTATCACTTGGCAAGTTGGACTTACGACCTAGGAGCCAATAATTTTCTCTATATTTATTTTCTAATTCTATGTGTTTCTTCTTTATATGCTCTTTCCACCCTAGCTTCACATCTAAAGTCATTCCTAGGTATTTTGCTGAGTTATGCATCGCTACGTTCGCTCCATTTAAAATAATTTGTGATGGATTCACTATTTTTCGATTGGTGAAGTTTATGTGAACCGATTTTGCTTCATTCAACTTCATTTTCCAATCTTTCGTCCACTGGCTTATTTTTTTGCTTGCTTCCTGTAATTTTTTTGTCGAATGATCAATGTTCGATCCTGCTGCCAATATTGCACTATCGTCAGATAAAGTAGATCACTCGAATTACGTTATAGTTATTTTATCGTAATAAAAATTTAAATTCTGTATTTTAATTAACTTTATTCTTCGGGCTAACAGTTTGTTGTTAATGACTCTAAGTTTAGCTTAAGAATAATTTTTATTGACTTAATATTAATTTACTAAAATTAGTTACTTGGAAGTATAAAACTGTTTGGCCAGCAGTAATTATTTTAAGTGTGTTATTTATTTTTTGTTAAGTAATTCAATATATTAATTTTTATTTGAAAATAATTTTATGTGAAAATCATTACTGTTGATTTTGAGCTTTTAGATATTGAGGAATTTTAATAAAAAAAAACAAAAATAGGAATGTTATGAAATTTTATTTTCTGAGAAAAAATGGCATTATTTTAACTTATGGAAAATTTTATTAAACTTTATAAAAGAAAGATGGCGGAAATGAAGTATCGTCTTTCGAATTGCCCTTATTTGAAGTTAACGAGATAACTCTCGTGTAAAACCAATACGACGTTGAGCGCAATATATTGCCTTGCGGCACACCTGTGTTTATTTCTCTTAGCATGGTGTGTTCAGCGTCTTGTTTTATTCTAAATAATCTATCAGTTAAGTAAGATTCCAAAATCGCTACAAATGGTGATGGTACAATTTGTTCTCTTAAATATAAGGGCTTTGTGCCATACCTTATCGAATGCCTGTGGTACGTCTAAAAGTATAGAAGAGCAGATTTCTTTACTTTCTAAACTTTTTTCTATAATATTCGTTTTTCTATGGATCTGGTCTATTTTAGAATGGTTTCTTTTATATCCAAAGTGATGGTTTGGCCCCTATTTTTTATTATTGGCTTCAATCGCCAAAGTCTAGACGATATTGGTAACAGTGAAATGGACCTGTAAGACTTTGTTTTCCTCAAGGATTTGCCGGGTTTGCGCGCAATAATTACTTCTGCCAATTTCCAAGCACAAGAAACATACTCAAAATCTATAGCTGCATTCATGATTTTCATCAAATGCTTCAATTCCTCTTCTGGCAGCTCTGTCAGTACATCCGCAGTAATAAGATCAAAACCTGGCAATTTTTTCAACTTCAGGGATCTTCTCTCTCGCGCGAGTATGTGGATCTACGTTTCTTGCTTCATTTCCGATAGATTCTACTAAAATCTAAATACTAAATAGTTCGGCTTTCTCTATACTACTCCTCGCCCAACTGCCATTTGCTTTTATCAGTGGTGGGGCATGCTTAATCGACCTTTTTTTGCTCTTTGCCATAAGAAATAATTCATTCCTTCATAGCTGACAAGTTCTTTATATAATTTTCATATGTTGCCGATTTAAATTCTTGGATTTTTCTTTTAAGCACCTGGGAAAGTCTGTTTAAAACAGTTTTATCGTCAGGGTATCTTCTCTTTTCAGCTAATAAATCAGTTATTTATTTGCGATATCTATTTGCTATCGGTTTGTAGTTTGACATTTTTGTATTGTTCCATGCAGCTCTTTGTATGATTAACATACAATAAATTCTCCTAACTCAAATTGTAATCGTTTTCTTGATTGTTTATTAATATTTACGTCAATATTTTATTGTAGTTTCAGTATTTGAAGGTCTTCCAATCTGAAGCGCTATTTGTCAATAAGTTTTACTTATGCCAATATGTAAGAGTGATAGCAACAACCTAGTTCTTGAATAGCTTTCCTTATTTCTCTTCTTTTAGTTGAGGTGATTCTAGAACCACAATGTTTGGCATTATATTCACCTCCTATTTGATATCTATGTCTATGTTTGTACAGGAGATCTTTAAAAGTATTTTTCTTAATGCTGCAATCTGGTGACAGTAAACAGCACCAACGCTAAAGTCATGTTTAGTAGATGTAATTTTCATCACAATAAGTTGAATTTCAACTATTTCTATCTTGAATTCTTCATTATGTTCTATACTTTCTGTTATTAGTATTGTACTACCACCTCTCAGCTGATTGCTGAGATGTACTGCTTTATAGCAACCATAACCTTTTATTTTAAAGCCCGTATTATATGTGAAATAAGCCCCCAACAGCAAACAAGTATCTACGTATATATTTCTCGTTTTAAGAAAAATCTCTAATTCTTATTTTTTATTAAGCATTCCAAGTTACTACATGTATCGTAATTCATTTACGTACATCTTTTCTTATTTTCTTTGGTGTTCCCGTATGCACCTCAAATTATCTATTTTACGTTTCTTATTGTCATTCTTATATCCTGTTTTGTTTTGACGTGACTGTGAATATGTTACTCCCTTTAGCACTTTGCTAGGTGTTGTTATCCTGGCTATTTTTGCAGCTCTTTGTTTACTAAGTTTAACTTGATTTTGTTTATTCTTTTTTAATCTTCTTTTTTGCAATTCTTTTGCAAACAAACAACCTCAATAACTTGTAGGGTGTGCCTTATTGCAGTTCGCACATTTAGGCTGGAAATTATCTCTGTTGCTGAACACTGCTCTCATTACCAGCACATTTTACACATTTAGCCTCCCTTTGCAAAAACTTCTGTGTGTATCCAAATTTCTGGCATCTTTTCCATTGCGGAATAGACTATCTGCTTCTAAGAGCTTCAATTTTTAGCACTTTTACAAAAAATATTTGAAAAAAAGTGCTTATTAGTTTCACTCTGTCCGTCCGTCCGTCCGTCCATCCGTCCGTCCGTCCGTCTATCCGTCCGTCCGTCCGTCTGTCCGTGTGTCTGTTTACAAAACTTCTACACCCTTGAAGATAGAAAGCTGAAATTTAATACGTGCATAGATCTTTACTAGAAACTTATTTACGTAGAACAAAATTTTTACTTATCTCCCCCCCCCCCTCTAGAAGTTATATCTCCCCAAAACCCTAAAAATATTTTTTTTTTTTAACTATTTGTTGCAATGAAACCATAAGCATTTTTGAAATTTTGCAACCGCAGAGAGGCAGCAGCTTGCTTCCCCTAGCGCGGTATACTATAGTTAAACTTTAGAAAAACAAAATTTACCGTTCAAATTTACCGTTATCTAAAGTCTTTTTTTTCCAAATTTTTGGTTTCGTTTTTCTTCTAGACTCCAGCCTGTAGAAACTTGAAATTTAGGGGCTTTTTGACATTAATAAATAGTTCATTTCATTAGAAGAAAATTTTTTTCTATCTCCACCCCCTCTCAAGTTATCGCATCTTGAAATTTGTAAAATTTGAAATTTTGACGCTTTATATTTCCAAAACCGCAAATTTTTTCAAATTTTTATAAACGTAAAAAGCTAACGGTAAATTCCATAACATTAAAAAAATAATTATTTTTCTTAATTCACACAATTAACCCATAAAAACAAGCCTTAAGTTAACCCCTCTTTATATTAATTTTTGCTTTATTTCAAAAACTGCATAAATCGTTCATCCTAAATATATGCAATCCTAGAACTAGTTTTGTATATGAATGAAAATAATTTTAATAGTGTGATAGGTATACATACAGTGTATTTAAAAGCAGAATTTTCACTAGTTGAAGGGAAAAGTGCTACAATACAAACCATTGGTTTGACCCAACTTTATTACTTCCATATTCTATAGGTATTCTGTTTTATAGATTTTGGTTACCTTTTCCGAATGGTCAAAACATATTTTTCTCTTGATTCTATTTGCAATATCTAGACATTTAAAGCCTTTGCTAATGAGCTCATGTTTTATATCCTTCGCCTCAAAGGTGAATGGAGATTTCCAGCCATAACTTTAACTGGCCTTGTCAGTTTATATTCATATGTGTGTCACTCCAGTTTAGCCATATTTATAGCTTTTTTTAGCAATCTGTAATCATTTCCATTCTCCACATTTATTTTCAATTGGTCATTATTCATCATGTTGACTCCAACGTTTATTTTTTCTTCTTTTAATATCTTAACTATGTAGGAGTACTTTTTAATGTTGCTCAATATATATTTAAAATAAACTTTTAGACTTGCATGGAAGCTACTCGAACCTGTCACGCAATTCCACCAAAACTTCAGAAATATATCTGGCCTATAGTTGGACACATGACTGCCAAGTTTCATGAATCTGACTTTATTATTTTGCCGAATATAAAAAATTTGCTGTTGAAGTTGTATGGCAGCCACCCGAACCGGTGCAGCTATCCCATTATAATTTTTAGAGCATATGTAGAATATAATTGGACACATGTATACAAAATTTTATATTTACAACTATATTAGTTTTTGAAATATTTAAAATGAACTCTTTGAGTTGTATGGCAGCTACCCGAACCCGTTGTCCGAATTATGAATTCATCTATATTTTAATACTTTAAATTTTTATATATTATTTAAATTTATAAATTATAAATTTTTTTTATAAACAAAAAATTAGTTTTAGTTAGTTAACTTGCTTTATACTTTGAATTTTCATAACTAAATTTCTTTATCTTATTTAACATTGTATAAATGTAGAACAATGTAAACACTCTTTGCGAGCTAACGCTCTTTTTGAGTTTATATATTGAATAAAATAAAATAAAAATAAAATGGGTTCATCAACGCTGATCTATTATGCAATAAGTTGTCTCCCCCAGAATCCATGAGACCAGCCTCCGAAGAGTGTGGATTTTCCAGCATTACTGGATTACTACCTGGGGTATACAATACTTGTGTTTTGTTAATTGCATGTGTTTTGTTTTATTTCGGAGTTTTTTTCTCCTAGCCTTTGAGAATAATTTCCTAGTGCAAGGCAGCACATATAATTTCTGCCGTCCCTCAGCGATCAGTCGCAGACCAGAGGTTCTCTCATTGTGAGCCCGTCGTATCTAGATTTCTAGTGGACTCTTGCCACAAGCATACCTTACTGCAGATATTTCGTGGCCCAAAAAAAAATGGTGTGAGGACTTAATATTTTGTAAGTTGACTCAAAATTATTTCTAATAAACTATACACTTTATTTTATTATTATAAACTTTAATTTTATATTGAATATCTCTATATATCAATGTTTCACTATGTTGCATATTCAAAAAGTTGACTATGTACTTTAATACTATAAAATTTTACTTAAACTTCATAAACTTATTTTAAAGTAAAGAATCTATTCTGCGCGGCATATTTATATATAAGATGCATATGAATACTTGAGTTGTATTTTCCCTTACATTTTCCAGGAGGCCCGATTTTAGTGAGATTTCCACTATTTAAGAATTTATCAAAGTTTCAGTTTCCAAAACTGAATTCCAAAAAAAAATTGTAAAGCTTTTCATAATACTTTAAGTACTGATTAGAGGGTAAGAATAGTAATGATACGCGTCTATATATTATAAAGGATATATTCAATTTTTAACGACTTCTGATGTTGAAGAGCTCATCTAAGAATTCAACGCTTTAGAGGCTGGGAATTCGGCCAAGATTCATTAAATTTTCGTGCACGCAAATCGATATTAAAAACTAGAGAGATTAGCCTATTAGAACCGATATATCCAGTACAAGTTTTCGGTAGAGGAATCAAATTGATAAGAAGGTCTTCGAAATCTCTACAACTTTTGTTCGACAAAAGCTCGTGGCCTCCTGAGAATTTGTAACGACTTATTCATTTAATGAGGAGAGGAATCCTCTGGAGTTAATGTAACCTGAATACTGAAGTATAATATCTGACGTTTATCGTTTCGGTAGGTTTTTACGTATCATGCTATTATGTATTACTTAGTTCTTTCATTTCTATCTCTTATTCAGGCCAAGATATTTAATTGTTATACTTTTTCATTTGTTATCCATTATTTGCAATTGCTGCTAATATTTTGTTATGGATGTATTAATTCGAAGTTTGTTTAAACGACAGTTTTTATTAATTAAAATCTAAATCAGGTTCGACATTTCTATAAATTCTATCCAAATAACCTCTCCTATGTTTCATAGCATTATTTCTTATATTATCACTTACTTCAGGGACACCCAAATCCTTACGAATGGCACTATTGCCTACATTCCAGGGGGCAACCACCATTTACGAATAATCTTGTTCTTAAATGTTTGTGTATTTTATATATGTATAGCTACTTCTCTTCTAGCTATATATGTATACATATAGATTCAAACCAAGAAATAAATAATACGCTTAATTATTAGAAACACAAACCGAGAAATAAATAATATTCGAAAATATAATGATCTCACATATTTTTAGTTCGAAAAATCGAATTAATCTTAACGTAAATAAATGTCAGCTTGTATCAAGCATCAGATGTTCTATGACATCAATATTAATGCTTCATTTGTAATTGTTTTGGACATTATGTTTCGTCAGCAATCTTTAAAAAAATATAGATACACAATTTATGTACGTGCTACATAATTGTGTATCTAAAATGCTAAATTGTAATACATTTATGTGTACATACATATATTTGAATAAAATTATTATTTTGTTTTTGCCTAAACCTTGTCTTTATTTGAAAAATTTAATTCCATAAGTTCACACACAAAGTTGAATATTATGTTTCGTTAGGAGCTTTAAAAAAATTGGTATACATTTATAATTATGTATGTTTGTACTTAAAATTTTATTTCTAATTGTTCGAACGAGAAATTTTGAAATGTCCAATCCTAATACATTTATATGTACATACATAAATTTGAATAAAAATATTATTTTGTTTAAGCCTAAAACTTTTTTATTTGAAAAATTTATTTTTGTATGTTTACTCCCATAATTTAATAATTATGTGTTTAAAATTTATTTCTATATGCAAAACCACAGTTTTTAAAATTATTCAATTCATATAGAAAGCCTAAAAAAAAATAAAGTTGGGTCAAACCAATGGTTTGTATTGTAGCACTTTTCCCTTCAACAAGTGAAAATTCTGCTTTTAAATACAGTCTATGTACACCTATCACACTATTAAAATTATTTTCATTCATATACAAAACTATTTCTAGGATTGCATATATTTAGGATGATACATATATGCAGTCTTTGTAATAAAGCAAGTATTAATATAAAGTGGGGTTAACATAATGCTCGATTTTAAGGTTTGATTGTGTGAGTTAAGAAAAATAATTATATTTCTTAATGTCATGGAATTTACCGTTATCTTTTTGCGTTTATAGAAATTTGAAAAAGCTTGCGGTTTCGGAAATATATGGTGTCAAAAATTCAAATTTTATAAATTTCAAGGGGCGATAACTTAAGAGAGGGTGGAGATGGAAAAAAATTTTCTTCTGCCAAAATGAACTATTTGTTAATGTCTAAAAGCCTCTAAAATTTCAAGCTTCTACAGGCTGGGATCTAGAAGAAAAACGACATCAAAAATTTGCAAAAAAAGGACTTTAGATAACAGTAAATTTGAACGACCATTTTGTTTTTCTAAAGTTTAGCTATAGTATACCGTGCTAGGGGAAGCAAGCCGCTGCCTTTCTGCGTTTGCAAAATTTCAAAAATGCTTATGGTTTCATTGCAACAAATAGTTGAAAAAGGCCATTTTTAGGGTTTTGGGGAGGTATAACTTCTGTAGGGGGGGAGATAAGCAAAAATTTTGTTCTACGGAAGTAAGTTTCTAGTAAAGATCTATGTACATATAAAATTTCAGCTTTCTGTCTTTAAGGATGTAGAAGTTTTGTAAACAAAAAAGTGTCCACGGACGGACGGACGGACAGGGTGAAACTAATAAGCACTTTTTTCAAAAAATTTTTAGAAAAGTGCTAATTAGTTAAGAAATTTAAAAAAAATATACGTACGTATATGCTTAAATACTTAAAATTTTTGCGAATTTTTCCAAACTATGAAAAACGATATTTTGTTGGAAATTTTTCTTAAACTTTTATAACAATATTTATCTGTTATATTATATTAAGAAAAAAATAAAACAAAAAATTTAAACGAAATAAAATAAAAAAAAATTTTTAAATAATTCAAAAAAAGAAAAATACGACAATATCCAGTTAAGCATCGATCTAATAACCTTCTGCTTATCAGACTACACACCAGGCTACGCAGCACCTTTAATTTGCCTGTATAATTCTATATTTTATTTCTATTTCGTATAACTCTTCAAAAGCCATCCTATTTTACATTATATATCTATATATATAGCTACTTCTCAGGTGTCAAAAAGTATGGGTACTTCTAGAGAGGCTAGAGACATGGGAAAAAAGGCATTAGTAAGGTTTTGCCTCTAGGGTCAGAAAAAACATTAATTCCAACCACTTTCCCCCTTCATCCCTTTCAAGATGCCTTGTGACCGCTTTTTAAAAAATGGTACTATATCCTGAAGAGTTAATTTTTATTTACTTTTGGTAGTGTAAGCATTCTGTATAAATTGTGTTTTGGAAGTGTGAATTATACTAAGAAGAGAACACTTCCTCAAGAAAATTGTTAAAGTTAATACATTGTTTCATAATAAGTATAGAGGTGCGCATTTAGTTATGAATTCTTTTGGCGATCTGCAAAATGTATTAGTAAGCAAAACATAAGTGTACATTAAATTTCCTGACATTATATTTTTAGGACAAAATTTAATAAGAAAATGTTATTTTATTGCATTAAACTTTTACAAATAGTGATTTTCAAAAAATATTTAGAACGGAAACTAGCTGATATTGACTTGTAAGGGTAAAGCTTTTTTAATTTCATTTCAAAATAAAAACAAAAAAAAAATAAAATTATCAATAAAAAAAAGTTCATCTGACAAATCGCATTTTTCAGGGTTGGAACCTGAGACTTTTTGCATAAAAATCGTATGCTATATACATTACCCTATATAGTATTAGCAGAAATAAGTAAGAGATACTGAATTGAAATCACATTTTTGAGAAAATGAAAATTAAAAACGGGCTTTTTTTCTTTTGGGCACAAAATAAATACAAAAGCAATAAAAACAAAACGTTAAAAAACTTAAAAAAAAAATTCAAATTTTATTTAAATATATTTAAATAATTTTAAAAATGATGTTGATGAATTTGATGCTAATGATGTTGATTATTTCGTCTTTTTAGCACTTTTCCAAAAAATTTTTTGAAAAAAGTGCTTATTAATTAGTTAAAAAAATTAGTTTCACTCTGTCCTTCCGTCCGTCCGTCCGTCCGTGGACACTTTTTTGTTTACAAAACTTCTACACCCTTGAAGATAGAAAGCTGAAATTTTATATGTACATAGATCTTTACTAGAAACTTACTTCCGTAGAACAAAATTTTTACCTATCTCCTCCCCTCTAGAAGTTATACCTCCCCAAAACCTTAAAAATGGTCTTTTTTACCTATTTGTTGCAATGAAACCATAAGCATTTTTGAAATTTTGCAAACGCAGAAAGGCAGCGGCTTGCTTCCCCTTGCGCGGTATACTATAGTTAAACTTTAGAAAAACAAAATGGCCGATCAAATTTACCGTTATCTAAAGTCCTTTTTTTCCAAATTTTTGATGTCGTTTTTCTTCTAGACCCCAGCCTGTAGAAGCTTGAAATTTTAGGAGCTTTTAGACATTAACAAATAGTTCATTTTGTTAGAAGAAAATTTTTTTCCATCTCCACTCCCTCTCAAGTTATCACCTCTTGAAATTTGTAAAATTTGAATTTTTGACACCTTATATTTCCGAAATCGCACGTTTTTTCAAATTTCTATAAACGCAAAAAGCTAATGGTAAATTCCATGACATTAAAAAATATAATTATTTTCCTTAACTCACACAATTAACCCTTAAAATCGAGCATTATGTTAACCCCTTTTTATATTAATTTTTGCTTTATTTCAAAGACTGCATATATGCATCATCCTAAATATATGCAATCCTTGGAATAGTTTTGTATATGAATGAAAATAATTTTAATAGTGTTATAGGTATACATAGACTGTATTAAAAAGCAAAATTTTCACTTGTTGAAGGGAAAAGTGCTACAATACAAACCATTGGTTTGACCCAACTTTATATTTATTTGCATTTAATTTTTTAGGACTCTTCAAAAATTTTGAAAACATCTGTTTATAGTTTCCCTCTGTCCGTCCATACCTCCGTGGACCCGTTTGCAAAACTTCTACACCATTGAAGATAGATAGGTGAAATTTCGAAATATATTAATGGATCTTTACTAGGAACTTACCACTTTAACTTTTTTTATAATATATTAATAGAACTTACGAAACTTAGCACTTTGATATCGGTTTTCTTTAATAAAATAGGTTGTAGAAGTCTTAAACTTTTCTAACTTTTAAATACTAAAAATTTTTTTTTTTTCAACTACACCCCCTCGCAGGGTTTCGCCTCTCTAAATTTGTAAAAGTCGCATATTTAGCAACATACATTTCCGAAACTGCAAGTTTTTTCAAATTTCTAAGAATGAAATTTAACAATATATGACGCAATCAACCATTGAGTTCGAGAATTATGTTAACGCTTCCATTTTTTTTGAAAGCAGTATTCTCACTTGGGAAATTGCTATTTTACAAACCATCTAAATTTAACCAACTTTATTAATTTTGTTAGCTATAGAAATTAGAAATCTTTTCGATTTGTAAATAATTTATTTTGTTAGTAAAAAACAAATATCTATGTGTGAATGTCTACACATACTATGACAAAATGTGTACATATTAATGCTGTCAGTACTTTTAATATTAAAAAAAAACATAATGTCCTTTTGAAAAAAAATGTTGAAAATCAAATCATATGAATTGAATAAAATAATTTTAAGATTTTAAAGATTTTTAAATTTTTTGAAAATTTTTGAATTATTATGTACGCTTTATTTATTATAAGTATGTGGCGATGTGTATTTCTAACAAAAATATTTGTATTTGCGTTTGTATTTTTCATAAATATACGCACACATAGAAACACTTTTAAATTTTTTTAACGGAAATTTCTATTTTTCAGTTTTTATAAAAAGAATATTGGTTCACATAAGAAATTATTATTTTAATATTTGAAATTATAATTTTCATATATTTTATAATTTTCTTAAAAACTCAAAAGTAAAAATTTCCCATCCAAAAAAACTGAAAAGTAGAAAAATAAAATGTTCATGTTTTTTTGTATGAATTGCTGAGTCTATAAAAAAGTCTCTGGTATTAGTATTAACCAATTATAGATTCACGCATTTTATTCGCATGTATTTTAAAATCCAAAAACACACGTTCATGGAATATAGTAGCGAATTATTTTATGTGCATACGGTAATTGATCGCTTAAAGTGCTTATTGTAAAGTTATAAATGTATTATACTAAAATTAATATGTTTATTAAATATTAATTTTAGTACTACATTATATTAATTGTTATACCCACATTCGAATAAGAGATCAATCTGAAATGGTATTTAATAAAGATTACTACCTAGCTATAAGTAATGAAATAAATTGAAATATAAGTTTAACTAGAATATTCTTTTGATTTTACCTGATAACAAAACATGGTGTCAGAAGTGAACAAAAATAATAGTCCGGTAAAAGAAATTTAAAACAAAAATTTTTTTTATACAAAACCAAACACGTGTTTGATAATTTGTCATACACAGCATTTATATTATTTAACTATAAAAATGTCGAAAAAAGAAGAAAGCATCATAATATCATAATAGCTCATCATCTAGCTTACGATTTATGATGAAGCCGCTTAATTTTAAAATTCTAATCTTCCAATCGCGTTTAAAATGCGGATGGATCAATTTAAAATGTTTATAAGAGCTGCTGATTTGGAGTCTCAAAGTGATTGTCGTAAAGTGTCATTATTACTGCATCACATGGGTACAGAAAGTATTCAGGTATTTAATTCTTTCGCTTTAAATTAAGATTCAGTGAAATACAATGATTTAGTTGTAAAGTTTGAAAACTATTTTGTACCAAAAACAAATGTGGCAATGGAACACCATAAATTTTTTACTCGACGCAAGGTGAAAACGAATCAATTGAAGAATATGTCACTGTGTTAAAAAATCTGAGCCTCAAATTGAAATCAAATCAAAATTGTTGTTTTAATACTTTACGAGAAAATTTAGTCGGAGATAATTTCATCTACAGTTTAACAGACAATTTCAGATTCATTAAAGAAAAATTATTACATGAGGGAGATATAACTCTTGACAAAACTATTAGCATTGCTACGTCTATTGAGTAACTCGTTCACAGGCTCAACAATTAGAGAACCAGCAAAATAAAAATGAGCCTTATGTTGGTACGCTTCAAAATTATAATGCGTTTAAAAATAAAAAGACAAGCTTTAATAATAAAGGATCAAAAAATTTCTATAAAATTGTTCAACATAATCAAAATACAGGGAAATTTAATCAAAATAGTGAAGGTGGAAAATGTGATCAGGTGCATCGTCAGCGCTGTCCGGCTATTGGAGTAACTTGTTACAAATGTAATGGTAAACCTCATTTCGCTAGTGTGTGTAAATCGAAAAAAAATGGATTACTACAAGCAAATAACAGTCCAGTTAGCCATAATTTATTTATTGGAGTAATAAATGCTATTACAAAAAATTCTTGGTATATTCAAGTACCAGTAAATAAAAAGAATTTTAATGTAAAATTGGATACAGGCGTGCAAACCAATATCATGTCAATGAGAACATTTCAAGGATTAAAATTAAATTCTAAAGATATTCAAAAGTCTAACATTAACATTCTTTCATTTAGTGCATAGTTAATTGTTTAAAATATGAAATTGAATTCTTTACTGTCGATTTAAATTGTCAAACTATTTTCGGTTTGCCTACTTGTATCCAGTTGAATCTTATAAAAAAAATTGCTCTCTTAATCAAAATAATAATGATAAATTATTGCAGAAATATAGTACTCTATTTAATAGTCTGGGTTGTCTAAAAAATAATTCTACATTAGATCTAAATGCAGACATAAAACCCTGGTTGAGTGTTCTAGAAGTATTCCGTTTAAATGATACAAGCCTTTAAAGGATGAACTAGATAGAATGGTTGCTCTTGGTGTCATAAAACCTATTGAAGAACCAACGGAATGGGTCAATCCAATTGTATTGGTGAAAAAATCTGATGGAAAGTTGAGACTATGCTTGGACCCTCGTAAATTAAACAAGGCTATATTAAGGTCGCATTATATCTTCCCTACATTGGAGGATACTAAAAGTCAATTATATAACGCAAAATATTTTTCAATTCTTGATGCTAACTCGGGCTTTAGGACCATTCCTCTTGATGAATATTCATCAAAATTGCGCACTTTTATAACACTTTTGGTCGTTATAGATTTCTACGACTTCCATTCGGAATTAATGGGACTCCCGAAATTTTCATGCCGAAATAATAAAACTTTTTAATAATATTCCAGCCCTAACAATTTATATAGATGGTTTTCTAATCTTTGGATCCACAAAAGCAGAACACGACATGCGTTTAGGAATGGTCTTTTAGAAATGGTTTAGAAGTAGGTTTAAAACTTAATATAACTAAGTCAAAAATATGCCAGTCGGAAGTTAAATCTCTAGGTCACATTTTCTATTCCAGTGGTGCTAAACCAGACGGTTGAGTTACAACGATTTTTGAAAATGGTCAATTATTTGGGTTCCTATATTCCTAATCTGGCTTGTCATACAGAAATTTTAAGTCAATTACTAAAAAAGGATATTGTTTGGTCTTGGAATCATAAATGTTCTCAAGAATTTAATAAATTAAAGCAATTATTGGTTAGTTCACCAATTCTTACTTATTATATTATCTGTCGATGCGTCTCAAAATGTACTGGGTGTTGCAATTTTTCACGAAACAAATCCTGTTGCTTTTGCTTCGGCTACTTTAACTAGTACACAAAAAAATTATGCTCAAATAAAGAAGGGGCTATTGGAAAATTCCTTTAGGATGCACAAAATTTCACAGATATATTTATGGTCAAAAAAAAAAGTGGAAACAGATTACAAGCCACTTATTTCAATTTTCAATAAACCATTAGATAGTATTCCGCCTCATTTGCAAAGAATTATGCTTCGTTTGCAGGCTTATAATCTCACAGTTTCATATGTTTCTAGGAAATTTATGTACATTCGAGACACTCTTTCTAGATCCCTACTTCCAGAATTTGTTCTTACGGATATCGATAATGATATTAGTTTACATGTTAATTTATTAATTTCAAATTTAATTATAACAGTTATAACATTATTACAGATCTAAAATCTGTATTCGCTAGACATGGCATTCCAGAGCAAAAAATTTCTGATAATGGACCGCCATTTAATTCAAAGCAATATGAAAGGTTCTGTGATGAGTGGAATATTCATAATATCACTTCAAGTTCTTATAATACAAAATCTAAGGGCTTGGCAGAAAAATCTGTGGGTACAATTAAAAATTTACTAAGTAAGTGTGCTGAACCTAATTCGAACTCATACATATCCTTGTTACATTATCGAACTACTCCTAAGAGTGGTCTCAATTCCATCACAATTACTCATGTCAAGAAATTCGCGGACAAAAATTCCAACAAAACACAAAATATACTGCTTTAAGTTATTAATTATGAAACTCACAATAAAAATTTTCAAAATTATCAGCAGCGTACGATAGAATATTATAATAGAGGCTTGAAAAAACAATGTTCTTTACGCGAAGGAGAAAAGGTTTATTTCGAAAAGAATTCTAACTTCAAATGGTTACGGTACCATGCTGAGATGCCAAGCAAAACTTCTATCAGTTCTCTATTCGTAGATAGTTTAAGTTCTTTGATAACCTTTACATTATTCCGTTAGGCTTTATGCCATTAGTGGTAAGAGAATGGCGTAAATACTTAGTACGTTTCGAAAAAAATTACAATAATCGCCGATTTATACTTTTAAATTTTGCTGTCTCAGTCGTTTAAATACAATTTTTAATGCTTCCAAATTCTTCTGTAGAGAATACGTCGCTTGGTCGTCTAGATAATATGTCGTTTAGGTAAACTACGAAAATTTTATTTATTAAGTGTCTTAAAACGTAGTCCATGACCTGTTGAAAAGAAGCAGGAGCATTTTTCGCACTGAAGGGCATACGAAAAGTTCTAAGTATATTTTTCGGCTACTAAAATTTGGTTGAACCCTTTCGTCAAATCCAAAGTGGTAAAGTATTGCTCTGCCCAAATTCTTGAAAAGTTAATCCATACTTGGGATTGGAAATTTATCGTCCGTTATGATTTTCTTTAATTTCCCATAATCGACTACGATTGAAAAGTTATATGCGGAATTAATTGGTTCTTAGACTGAGCAAAATAAAATGTAAATAAAAGGTTTTTTAAGAATGTCCTATGTACAGAAAATAGATTCTTACTAGGAGATGACATGTTGATTGGGACTCAAAAACGACTTCAGCACAGATTGGGTAAGTTCAAACATGACATTGCTAGAAATATAAATGTAATAAATAGGAGTTTGATATTTAAACTTAAGAGATTGATATTATGCAGTTGCTTGAATCATACATTTTCGAATTAAACAAAAAGAGGAATGCTCTACACTTAGAGAATTTATTGCAGACTTTGGGTTCCTATAATAAACCTAATTTCTTCAACCAATTTCGCAAAACTGGGAAATGTAACAATGGCTACTTTTACAAGGCACAGCTATGTTAGCAGTAATTAGAATTACCAGAAGCATGCAATAATATATGTAATTAAACAGACAAATAAATGACAATCTACCTTAATTAAATTTGAATGGTGCTGCAATTATAATCCAAAACGCAGTGAAATAGAAAGCTATGACTCTGGATTTTAAGCTCAGATGGAAAGAACATTTTAACAAGAAATAGTATAATTAGAAAAGAAATATAGAGAAAACTATTGATGAAAATCTAGAATTCTAATAAACCATATATTGCTTAGGTTTCTATATTGGCAAGTAATAAACCCTATATAGGCATGAACTATATACTATGGAATTATGTCAAGCAAGTATATATATAAGATTAGTTGTGTGTGCTTGCATTACAAGCCATTGCAAATATTATGTCTGTCATTTTGAAATTGTATTCCATTCTGCATGCGAGATATTTTAAGTTTATTTTTTCAAAAACACACCTGTAATATACATATAGATATGTTTTTTTCTAATAAATTATAAGATAGAACTTAAAATAAGAAAAGCTCTTAAAAATTATTACAAAATGTTTTGTTATCAGGTAAAATTAAAAGAATGTTCTAGTTAAACTTATATTTCAATTTATTTCATTAATTTATAGCTAGTAATCTTTATTAAATATAATTTCAGACTGATCTCTTATTCGAATGTAGATATAACAATTAATAGAATGTAGTACTAAAATTATTATGTAATAAACATAATTAGACCCGTATTCCAAAATGTTATTTCGTTTATAATGTGTTTATGATTTACTATAATCTAACTGTTTATGAATACAACATCTTCGCCTTTTTAATTTAATTTTTAGGGAATGGAAAATTTAATTTCAATTTTTAATTTAGGTGAATAAAATTTAAATCTATCAGTTTGCTTTAAAATTCTACCAAATCTAGACATCAAGCCATGCTGTTGAGCTCCGTCTGATTCTGGTGCACTAGAACTACTTTTAAATTCATCTGCGGTACCACTTTCTGGACTAGAAAGAGGAGTTTCACGTGGTGAACCCAATGGACTATCGTTTTTCTCCATTTGAGAGCGGTTTAATTAATCAAATTTCTATTTCGGCGGTACGATTTACCATATTCATCAAATACAATATAAGATCATGGAATGTCCAGTTTGGCACTGCTAATTTTCAGTTCTGCTGATAATTTTGAAAATTTTTATTGTGAGTTTCATAATTAATAACTTGAGGCAGTATATTTTGTGTTTTGTTGGAATTTTTGTCCGCGAATTTCTTGACATGAGTAATTGTGATGGAATTGAGACCACTCTTAGGAGTAGTTCGATAATATAACAAGGATATGTATGAGTCCGAATTAGGTTCAGCACACTTACTTAGTAAATTTTTAACCCACAGATTTTTCTGCCAAGCCCTTAGATTTTGTATTATAAGAACTTGAAGTGATATTATGAATATTCCACTCATTACAGAACCTTTCATATTGCTTTGAATTAAATGGCGGTCCATTATCAGAAATTTTTTGCTCTGGAATGCCATGTCTAGCGAATACAGATTTTAGATCTGTAATAACGTTATAACTGTAATAATTAAATTTGAAATTAATAAATTAACATGTAAACTAATATCATTATCCATATCCGTAAGAACAAATTCTAGAAGTGGGGATCTTGAAAGAATGTCTCGAATGTACATAAATTTACTAGACACTATTTACTAGTATAATATGTACTAGACACTAAAGGAGGATTTCCAAATAATTAGAAACCGAAATAAATCAGTTTCATTTTGACCTTATTGCAGTTCACATGCATTGAGATTTGTTACAAATTTTTTGCTAATTATTTTTGTACAAATTTTGAACGATTACTTTGATATTGCAATATTCATTTAATTTCATCACAGTTGATCATGAAATGCAAATTTTGTTCACTAAAAGTTGATAGAGTGAATCAACTCTATCAACTTTCCCACAACATCAGCGGGAAAATTCCGATGTCTTTTATGCAAAAAGTTTGTACATGCAAAATGCGCCAATATTAAAAAGCGAGAAATTGAAATTATTGAAAAAAGTTATAAATACTTTGAATGTATTAGTTTTTCTAAAAACCCAAATATTCATGACAACACACCAATAAATTCTCCTCGTACTACTGCTGTTGGGAGCACTATGCACGTAAATCGTATTGGTGATTGTATTGGTGGCAGTATGTTAAAAGATAAAAATATTAATCAAATTAATTTGGACAAACAACATGGAAATTATGTGAAGCTGGAAATGCTTCATACTGAATTCATGAATTCAAAAAAGTTATGTAGAGAATGTAGCTACTACTCGGAAAATCCAATGTAGCTTCATCCAATAAGTTGGTTGAAGTGGGAAAAAAACTTAATGGCGTTGAGTTGACTGAAATTATAAATAATAAAAATGTAAATAATGATGCCCTTTATAAGGTTGATTATATTGGAATAGTCTAATACATCTTTGTTAAATAAATTAAACATAGCGGAAAATTAATATGTTGGAGCAAAGAAAGCTAGCTACATGTATTGACATTGTGGGCCTTCCAGATGTTGAAAAAAACAATGTAAATGAAAAAATTCTCTCTGCTTTTTCTGAAATAGCAATTTTGTAGACAGCAACATTCAAGGCTGTATGTTAAACATGTTAAGAAAAATCGTGACGTCACTTTGAATATTGTTTTCTCGACCAAGCTGAGATTTATACGTAATAAGAATATGTTCAAATCAAAATTAAGAGCTACAGCTGCAGGTACCACCAGTAATGACAAACACAAAGGTATAAAAATTTATATAAAACATGTTTTAACGCCATATATGAGGAATCTCCACAAAAAACTAAGCAATTAGCTGCTAACAATAATTTTAAATTTGTTTGGGTAACATTTATAATAATAATTCGTTTCCTTCGTAGCTGACAAGTGCTTTTCATAATTTCCATATGTTACAGCTTTATATTCTTGGATTTTTCTTTTAAGCACCTAGGAAAGTCTGTTTAAAACAGTTTTATCTTCAGCGTGACGCGAACGTTGCCATCTACGTCTGGCCCTTCTCTTTTCACCTACTAAATCAGTTATTTCTCCAGGATAGCTATTTGCTGTCGGTTTGTACTTTGACATTTTTGTATTGTTCCATGCTGCTTTTTGTATGATTTTAATAAATCCTTCTAACTCCAGATGTAATTGTTCTCTTGATTGTATATTAATATTTACGTCAATATTGTTTATTATTTCGTATTTAAAGCTCGCCCAATCTGTAGTGGTCGCCCAATATGTTTTATTTATTTTTGCACTTAGTTCTCTAATATGACAGCAGTCATGATTATCTTCAAGGCTTAGAAAATTTTCTGATGTTTTTTGGTTAAGAAGTCAATTTTTGTTTAAAAAAAGCAATAACATCAGGAATTTTGTTAGTGTCAGTAGGTCAAGAAGTAGGAGTGATAGCAACAACCTAGTTCTTGAGTAGCTTTTTTTAGCTCTCTTCCTCTAGTTGAGGTGATTCTAGAACCCCAATCTGTATGTTTGGCATTATAGTCACCTCCTATTAGATATGTGTGTCCATGTTTGTACAGGAGATCTTTAAAAGTATTTTTCTTAATGCTGCAATTTGGTGGACAGTATACAGCGCCAACCGTAAAGTCTCGTCTAGTCAATTTAATTTTTATCGAAATAATACTTTCTATTAATAATTTATACTTTCTTTTATTAGTATTGTATCACCTTCTCTTGGCTGATTGCTGGGATGTACCACTTTATAGTAATCATAGCCTTTTATTTTAGGGCTCGTATAATATGTCAAATCAGCCTCCGACAGCAAATAAATATCCATATTTCTCGTTTTGAGAAAAATCTCCAATTCTTGTTTCTTTTTAAGAACACCATTAGCATTCCAAGTTACTATACGTACCTCATTTACGTACACCTTTTCTTAATTTCTTTGGTATCCCCGTTTACATCTCAGTTCTATTTATTTGTGGAGTTTTGTTCTCAGGTTCCTTATTTTTCCTGTTTTGTGGGGTTTTGTTTTGACGCGCTTGTGAATACGATACTCCCTTTAACACCTTGGTAGGTGTCGTTTTTCTGGATATTTTTGGAGCTCTTTGCTCATTAAATTTAACTTGATTTTGTTTGATTTTATTCTTTTTTAATCTTCTGTTTTGCAATTCTTTTGCAACCAAACAACCCCGATAGCTAGCAGGGTGTGCCTCATTGCAGTTCGCACATTTGGGCTGAAAATTATCCTTGTTGTTGCACTCTGATGTCATATGATTACCAGCACATTTTACACATCTAGCCTCTCTTTGGCAAAACTTTTGTGTGTGTCCAAATCTCTGGCATCTCTTGCATCGCGGAATGGTTTTACTGCTTCGAAGAGCTTCAATTTTTACTCTCATGTGCTGCAAGTATTCTATTTTATAGATCTTCGTTATCTTTCCGAATGATCAAAAGATAACATAAGGAGCGGAAGTTTTACTGAAATATATTTTCCATTTTCTTTTTTCTTTTTGATTTTATTTACAATATCGAGACATTTAAAGCCTTTGCTAATGAGCTCTTTTTTTATATCCTCTGGCTCACACGATGGATGGTGATTTCTACCCATAACTTTAACTGTAATTATTTTCATTTTCTACATTTATTTTTAATTGATCATTATTCATCATATTGACCCTAACGTTTATTCTTTCTTGTTTTAATATCTTCATATGTGGGAGTAGTTTTTAATGTTGCTCAATACAACCGGAGGAGGCTTGTACTTTTTTGGATTTTCAGTCCGCACTTTATTTATTTATTTATTTTTGTTTAGCTCAAACATTTTACATAACTTAAAACTGAGGAATGCATATACAGATACATGTTTTTTAGACAGAACAAATTTTTGACTTAAAAATTAAATTTAAAAATTATACAAAATAAAATTTATTAGTAACAATACTCTATTAAATATAAATATAAACAATGAAAAGCTAAAACAAGAATTTGTTAAAATAAAGAAAAGGGTTATATTTAACTTTAAGTAAATAGAGGCTTTTTCATCGCGTCTTTCTTCAGTGCAAAGTCAAGTCTGTGTTTGTGTTTGTTACATAAACGCAGCATTCTGCTGACAGGTTCATGTTTCCTATAATTGATCCTATGAAAAGGAGCCATGAAAAGATCAAGGGAACGAGACCTAGGGTTGGAGTTAATCACAATTTTATTTGAAACGTCGGGAGAGATTAATTCAGTTTTTATAAGCTGAAATATGAATAACAGATCGGCGACGTCAAGTCTTTTACCCAGTGTGGGTAGGTCAATTAATTTGAGTCTGTGCTCGTAAGGTGGAAGAATAATAAGGTCTTCCCAAGGAACGAGGTGGATAGCGAACGTCAAAAAAATTTTTTGAATAGACTCAATCCTTGATATTCTAGATGAGGACGGATCAGGCATGTGTAGAGCGATTTTAAGACATAACGATCATTAAACTCCTTTGACCAGCATTTAATGATACCTAACATCGAACTTGATCTGCATATGATATGATTGTAGTGATTAAGAATGATAACTTACTATCGAAGCAAACACCCAAGTCCATTTTTGAATCAACTCGACTAGATTTGTAGATTGTAGATTCAAAGGGAACCGAGTGGGACAGGAGCATCCCCCCAAGCCACCGCAGCCATTTTTGACTTATTGTAGCCACCCCACTCTCCCGTCTATAATATCCCCGTCCCAATCACAAATCCGGAGATATCCCTAAGGGAGTTGGACAACAGTTTGCGAACACTTAGGGACCCCTGTCCAAGACAATTGCGGCGCCGAACAGCCAGTGCCGGACAGTCGCAGAGAATGTGCACGGCGGTCTCATCGCCACCCCCACAAAATCTGCACAGGGGGGAGCCCGACTTCCCCAGCCTATGCAGGTGGTACTTCACCGGGCAGTGCCCCGTGAAGAAATTCGCAATAGTGCGAGCCCGGCTCCTGCTCATCCCCAGCAACTCCGCGGCGAATCCGCCGGAGCACGCCGGAAGAAACACCTTCGCATGACGGCACCCTTTCGTGTCCCGCCAGTGACGGCCGCATTCCGCCGCGAGTAGGCAGGCAAGCCTGGCCCCCACGGCGGAAGAAGGCAGACCGCAGAAAGGCAGCGGCTGCACAAAGGCAGCCGCAGATCCCCTCCGCGCCAACTCATCGGCAACTTCGTTGCCCGCATGACCACTATGGCCCGGCACCCAAATGAGCATCACTCTGTTCTCCGATGCCAATTCCATAAGTGCAGCAAGGCAGCTCCAGACCGGCTTGGATGTAACCTGAGCTGAACGGAGCGCCAGCAGCGCAGCCCTGCTGTCTGAGAACACATAGATGGTGCGGTTTCTATACCCCCTTTCCAAATTGATTCTCAGACAGATCCCTATTGCATGTATTTCGGCCTGGAACACTGTGCAATGCGGGTCAAGGGTCGCATATATACGAATGTCTATGTCCGTATACGCCCGAACCCACATCCGATTCCGTTTTGGACCCGTCCGCATACCACACGCTCGAACCCGAGCTAAGTACCGAACCACCCCGATCCCACGTCCATCGATCGGGAAACAGAACCCTGTACTTGTGGTCGAAGTTGTACCGCGGCAAACAGGTATCTGACATGGTTATTCTTAGAATCGGATCGCCCTCAATGAAGTCTCTGTGAGTTCTGTGGGCCAACTTTAGCCCTGCCCCGTCCTCGCCAGAGAGAAGTCGGTAAGTCACCAGCCGAGCTTCCTTCAATATATGGAGGTGCAGTGGCGGCAATCCGATCATCACCTCCAATGTAGCGGTGGGAGCCGTCCGCATCGCCCCGGTCACTCCCAGGCAGGCCAGCCTCTGTAGCTTTTCCAGTTTGGCCCGCACACCCGCCTGATGAGCCTTACGGCACCACACAATCGACGCATAGGTGACGATGGGCCTAGCAAGGGACGTATATAGCCACAGTGCTATTCTGGGACTAATTCCCCAGGTCCCCCCGATGAAGCTCCTACACGTCCACAAGGCCGCCGTAGCTCTCCCGGTAACTCTATCGATATGGGTATTCCAAGAGAGACGATCATCCAGGGTTACCCCCAGATACTTCACCTCCCTCGAGTAACTAATACGTTCACCAAACAGAATTGGGCTCGTTAATCTGTCCCTGCTTCTGCGTCTGATGAAGGCGACCAAAGTGCTCTTGCTTGGATTTATATTTAACTCAACGCCTTTGCACCACCTTTCCACAACACGTAGATTTTGCTGTAGAAGATCAGAAATAGTGCTCTCAAATTTTCCCCGCACGACGAAGGCCACATCGTCAGCGTATCCCCAGACACGCGCCCCGGAGCACCTGAGAGCAGCGATTAGATCATCCACTACAATGGACCACAGGAGGGGCGAAAGAACCCCGCCCTGCAGACATCCTTTTGCAGCGGAAATGAAGACCATATCGTCAGCTATGGTGGACTTAATAATCCTATCCTGTAGCATCCGATTAACCCATCTGCTAGTCGTCGCATCAATCCCTCGTTTGTGCAACGACTCACAGATGACATGATATGGGGTGTTGTCAAAAGCTCCCTCTATATCAAGGAAGCAGCCAACTGCCACCTCCCGCACTTCCAGTGAGTTTTCAAGGACCCCCACCAGACTCTGCAGAGCGAGTACAGTAGACCTTCCCGACTGATAGGCGTACTGAGATTCATGCAAGGGATTGCTTCCCAGTGCATCGTCCCGTATAAATCTATCAATCACTTTTTCCATTGCTTTCAATAGAAAAAAAGTAAGGCTGATTGGACGGAAAGACCTTGGGTGGTTGCTTGGTCGCTTACCCACCTTCGGAATATACGTCACTTTAGCCACCCTCCAAGCCTGAGGGATGTAACCCCACGCAAAGCTGGCACGGAAAATTTCCAACAGTGCTCTAGTGATATGTTGGACACCCCTCTGCAAAAATGCAGGATATATCCCGTCATCACCTGGAGATTTGAAGGGCCTGAAAGAGAAAACAGCCCATCTAATCCTGCCCATCGTGAAGACTAGACGGGATCGTTGCCAGTCATCTCTCCTGGGCCAGGATGCCCTTGGTTCGATGACTGCATTTGAGTGATTCCGAAGAATCTCCGAGTCAGGAAAGTGCGTTGACGCCATAAGCTCCAACGTCTGCTTTCCGTTCTCAGTCATGGAGCCATCAGGACGTTCCATTAGGCCCAACCCGCTAGCATACTTTTTGGAAAGCACCCTGTGAAGACGCGCACTGCTAGGGAGTTCATCAATGCCCTCGCAGAACGCCCTCCACGAGATTCTCTTCGCTTTCCTAATTTCTTTATTGTATTTTGTGAGTGAGTCCTTATACTCTTCCCACGAACCTGACGCCTTGGCCTTATTGAATAGCTTTCTGGTCTTTAGTCTAAGCCTTGAAAGCTCTTCATTCCACCACGGGCACTTCCTATTGCTCCGCCTCGGCTTAGCACGGCAGCTCCCGTGATAGGCATTAGTAATAGCCGCCGTCAGGGCCTCGCTGGCTAGTTCGATATCCATCACCGTTCTGACAGAAGCAGGAACGGATCTAATCCCATCCATGAGGAGCGTTTCGAATTGACTCCAATCTGTGGATTGGGGCACCCGATAAATTTCTTCTGTCAGGCCCCCGGAGACCATGATATCAAACCTAATCTGCCTATGATCGGACATGGATGTCTCATTTGAGACATGCCATCCACCAACCCTACTGCCGATAAATTCAGTGCAAAGGGTGATGTCAAGGACCTCTTCCCTAATTGCATTTATGAATGTCGGCCTATTGCCCTCATTCATAATCATTAATTTATTGCTATATATAAATTCAAGTAGGCACTCACCTCTTTTGTTTATATTGCTGCTTCCCCAGACGGTGTGGTGGGCATTGGCATCACTTCCTATTATAAGTTGGAAGTTCCTCCTTCCACAAAAGTCCACTAGATCCTTCAGTTGTTCGTCCGGGTGGGCACAGTCCCCCGGGAGATAGGATGAGCACACAATGAACTCTGTCCAGCCCCCGCAGGACTTCACCTTCACCAACGCAGCTACTTGATCCTTAGAACAGTAATCTGGAATGGGAAAATACGTTAGCCTTTTACTAAACAAGATGCAAGCCCTAGGCCTGCCCCCAGTTGTATTATCATACAATAGCTCACCTGTTAGGCCCTTAACCTGATCCTTCACTATGTAAGGCTCTTGGATAAGGGCGATATCGAGGTGATCCTTCATAAATCTATGAGCCAGAACATCAGTAGATGCCCTAGCATGCTGTAGATTTATTTGGATGCACCTCACAGCCATATTATTTCCTCCGGCTCTTGTCTATGGGCTTTGGCCCTTTAGACAAAGGCTTTACATGAGCCTTACCTCCCATTGCCGCCTTTTTACACATCTTGGTGGGCGCCTGCCCTGCCACAGCCTGTTTTGCCGTCCCAGGTGCCACGCTAGCCCCTCCAACAGCAAATACGGAAGCAGTTCCGGGCTTCCCAATGGGCTTGAGCCCTTTTGGTTCCCCCGGGATGCTTGTATTTGGCGTGCTGGTCGATGGTCCTTCCGTTTCCTTTGCCGCCATTTTCGGAGCGACTTCAGACTTTCCAATGAGTTTTGGCTCTTTTGGTTGGCCTGAAGTGCTCGTCGTTGTCGCGGTGGGCACTGGTTTTTTATTTTGTTCTGCCCTGCCGCCAGCACCTTGAGAGGATTTTCTTCCTTTAACCCGAACGGTAACACGGAAGAAATTCAGGAAAAGTCGGAACTCCGCTTTCCGTAGATCTTCCAATCCGGAATCATCCACGGAAAAGGTGATGGAGCAGCCCCGTCCTTTTCCTTATCCATCCTCAGCACCCTCCAGGAACTTATCTTGAGGCTGGGATTTTGCTTCCCTATCCTACTTAGAAATTTGTCCCTGGAGAGACTGACGGTTGTCTCGTCCTTTGGTACGTAGGTTACGCAGACATGCTGTTTGGGCATGCCGTCGCCATCCAATACCACGACATCGCAACCGTCCCAAGGCTTTATCTTCCTGCAGACACTGGTTATCTGTTGAGATCTTTCTCACAGAAGGTTCTACACTCCTGACTTGATTTTTAAATTATTGAAAAACACTTTCTTGAATCACTTCTTTTTAAACTAGGCTTAATTATGTATATTTAATTTACCTACATAATGATTCACTTACACATTAGTAATTTAGTTAAATTTCGAAAAATGAATTAACTGTAAAATTCATTTTTCTCTCATTATAATATGTATAAATGATTTGAAATTCTATACTTATATTCCTATTCGATAAATGGTCACAGTGCAGTTAAGTTAATTTTAATAAAACAAGTAAAAACGTTTCAGTCGGTATAAACCGATTGAATTATACCCTGCACCTTTCGTTATTGTGTAGCAATTACTCGAACCTGTGAAATCATTCTATAGAAACTTCACGGATATGTCTGACCTATAATTGGACATCCGACTGCCAAGTTTCATGAATCTGACTTTAAAATTTTTCCAAATATTTAAAATTAGCTTTTGGAGTTGTATGGCAAGTACCTGAACCTGTCAAACAATTCCATCAAAACTTCACAAATATATCTGATCTATAATCGGACACACAACTGCCAAGTTTCATGGATCTGACTTTATTATTTTTCCAAATATTAAGAATAAGCTTTAAGACTTGCATGGGAGCTACTCGAACCTGTCAAGCAATCCTATTAAAACTTTAGAAATATGTCTGACCTATAATTGGACACACGACTGCCAAGTCTCATGAATCTGACTTTATTATTTTTCCAAATTTTTAAAATAAGCTTTTAGACTTGTATGGGAGCTACTCGAACCTGTCAAGCAATTCCACTAAAACTTCAGAAATATATCTGACCTATAACTCGACACAAAACTGCCAAGTTTCATGAGTCTGACTTTATTATTTTTCCAAAAATTTAAAATTAGCTTCTGGAGTTGTATGGCAGGTACCCGAACCTGTCAAGCAATTCCTCTAAAACTTCACAAATATATCTGATCTATAATCGGACATCCAACTGCCAAGTTTCATGAATCTGACTTTATTATTTTCCCAAATATTTAAAATTAGCTTCTGGAGTTGTATGGCAGGTACCCGAACCTGTAAAGCAATTCCTCTAAAACTTCAGAAGTATATTTGACCTATAATTGGACACATGATTGCCAAGTTTCATGAATCTGACTTTATTATTTTGCCGAATATAAAAAATTTGCTGTTGGAGTTGTATGGCAGCCACCCGAACCGGTGCAGCTATCCCATTATAATTTCTAGAGCATATGTAGAATATAATTGGACACATGTATACAAAATTTTATATTTATAGCTTTTTTAATTTTTGAAATATTTAAAATAAACTCTTTGAGTTGTATGGCAGCTACCCGAACCCGTTGTCCGAATTAGTCCAATAACAATAGGGCTCGTCCTTAGCACAAAAGAAAAAACTTGTGAAAGTTTGGTGTCGATTGCATTATTCGTTTTTGAGTTATGGTGCGATCGGACGGACGGACGGACGGACGGACGGACGGACGGACGGACGGACGGACGGACAGACGGACATGTCTAAATCGACGCAGAATTTTACGCTGAGCAAGAATATATATATATGTCCATACCGCAGATGACTCCTTCAAGTAGTTACAAACTCCATACCAAAGTTAATATACCCTTCACGAAGTGCAGGGTATAACAAGTGTTATTTAAAATAAAATAATTATAAGTGTTTCAAGTTGAATATTAAAAATACGTGAAATGTAATAATAATAATTATAAATTAATTAATAATTAAAAACTAAATTAATAATAAAGAACATTACAACTTAAAATAAAATCATTGCGATTTTTAATAAAATAAAAATATAAAATGGTCTTCTTGCCAAATTACTGCAGGAAGCCATATTGGTGACCCCTACTGAACAATGTGTTAAAAGTTTTTATTAAAACTAAAATTGTAATATATGTTTTATTACACATTCAAAAAAATTTAAATGAATTACAATAAAATTTTGTATTTAAAATAAAAGTTCACTAATATTAATAGTAATCAAAACGCTAATATAAAATTTATAAATAAAACAATTACAACACAAAAAAATATAATCATCATATAATTGTTAAACTTAATTTTAATGTTGTGTTAACATAAAAATATTGTGTATATATATATTGGAACTATACATATGCATCCAATTTTCAAAAATTGGATTTTTCTTATGCTGAAAACAAACAGCTATAACAACTCAGCGATCAAAAATTTCAAAAATTTTTATTGGACATACATTGCTGTGCTTCACATGCAGTTAAAATTAATGTTAGAATTTTCAACATCATCAAAATCATATATAATTTCTCAAACAATTGCACATTCAACCAGCCCCGGATTTATCATACATGCAAAGTATGCATTTGCAATGGGCGATAAAAAATAGGGGCGCCATTGAAAACTTAAAAAACCCCTAAATTTAAAAAAAAAAAATTTTCACCCAAAAAAAAGGATTCCAAGTTTTTTTTTATACATCAATTTATAGCGAAATTAACTTAATAAAATCTACCTACATGCAAACATAATATTTTGTTCCTACACATATTTTCTATTTGCACCATATAACAAAAAATGTTCACAGAATTAAAATTACTCATACATTTCTTTACTCTACACTACTCTTTCATTCTTATTTTTTATGTACTGTATATGCCTATAAACACAGAATATTATTTCACACAGCTGTATACATTCAATCGTTCATATATATAAGTGAAATCGTCTCATATAATATACATACATATATAGAAGCAATGTACGCAACAAATAAAAATATCCAAAAATACACATGTACATATAATTTATATTGTCTAATATGAATAAGATCAACACTCATGCGTACACATATAATTATCTCATAAAGCAAAATTTTTATTTTGTTGAGATTGCTCCCTATCAACACTCGCTCGTACACATATAATTATATCACAAAGCAATGTTTTTATTATGCTTAGTGGCTACACTCGTTCGTACACATTATATTTAAATTGTTTCATACATGCAAAATTTTATTTTTGCTTAGTTGTCGCCCACTCACCAAACAAACAAACACATTATTATAATGTATTACTTTTCTGTATACTATTGCATTAGTAAACAACAAGAACAAAACAAAAAAAACACAAATTAAGAATGAGAATAGAAAGAAATTAGAAAAAGAGAATGAGAGCAATATTCTTAAATGATGGAAAGCATAGCTTGATATTGAGATTGTGTATACCAATATTTTGTTTTTGTTTAACAACAAAAAATTTTGAATGAATTTTAAAATTACATGATCGTTATGAATTTCTACTACTATGTTCTGCTTTCGTTTTTGAAAAAACTGTTATCAATCACAGAATTAAATTTTAATTGATAAAATCTACTACTTATATTGAATTGAAAAAATGTTGTTTAATAATCAAGTGAATGTTAAGAATTTTTATGCTGAATTGATGTAGTGTAAGTCATCCAAAAAATAAGAGTAAAATGAAATGGCGCATAATTTGCTTCACACATTTAACTCCAAAATTAAAAATGGATTTATTTTAATAAAATCAAAAAAATTTAATGAACAGCATAAAAGCTTGTACCAATGTTCATAAAAAGCTTAGTTTTCAAGTCATAAATTTTAGAACGAAACTTTGATTTTCCTTAAATTTTTGAATGCAAGTCGAAACTTTTTTTATACGCTGCTTCATTTCTCAGGCGATTTGTGAAATAAAAAGCCAAATTTTACGAATAAAAATAAAAATAAAATTACGAATAAAAATAAAAATAATTTTTTACTTTTTTTCATATTCAAATAAGCTTTGAAAAAGTTTATTTGATATAATTTTCATAGAACCTTTTACAATAAGTTTCACTTACGTCAAAAAGTAAATTTTTTGGTTGTTAAAATCAAAAAATCAAGTTTAAGTGATTGATATAAATCTAATCATAACTTCATAAAAAAACGTACAGTTAAATAAATTACCTTGTTTTTGAATTTATAAAACAAAAAATTGAAAGTTTAGTTCCAGACTTTAATTCTATAATTCAGCACAATAAGGTTACAAGAAACTGCTTTATGATGCACAATGTGCAATGCCTATTAAATTTTGTTCACAGTAATAAAATAGGTGAAAAGGTTGAAGGGGGGGGGGGCGCACTTTTTAGGAACCGCTTAGGGCGACGAATACATCAGAACCGCGCCTGCATTCAACCATTCAACTATTCAATTGCGTTCAACTAATCATTCATCAACATCAAGCGGAATCAACATCATCTATACTTATCCATCACTTCATCAACCAGAAAGCATCATGAATATTAAGATAAGTTCTATTAATTTCCTTATTTCTTACATTTCTTATTTTTAAAAAAAGAATAATTAAAATACATTTTTAAAAAAAAGTTTTTGTTTTTCAAAAATTAAGAATAAAAATTAAAATTTCAAAGAATTACATAGTAAGTAAACTTAATAGTTCACTAATTAACCAACCGAAATCATTACATTTTTTTATTTTTAATTAAACTTAAACTTAAATTAATTCAAAAATTTTTTTACTATATTAGATAATAAACTAAAATAATTTTTTTTTAAAAAAGCATGCATACATAAATACATAACACAAGATATATCGTATGTATATAATATATTAAATTTTAATATGATTTTAATACTATAATGTTAAAATCAAATTATGTATATTACATCTAATTATTTCATTTAAAATTTTGCAATAGTTAGAATATATTAAAAATATATTATTTTCTTTAACATTTGTATGTATGTTTGTTTATTTGAAAGAAAATTTTTTTTTTCTCAAAAATACACCTAGGTCAAAAAGACGTTTACCTAGCATCATAAAGACATAAAATCAAAATTTTTCAATTATAATGTTCGGTTGTTAATTAATTTTTTTAATTAGTGATACAAATATTATTTTATTTAATTAATTAAATTTTAAAATAACATATACATTATAATTTTAACTTCTAAAAATTTAAAAATTTTTAATATGAAAAATGTTCTAACAATATCTAAGAAAATAAAAAAAAAATTATTAAATATAAATTACATCTTTAAAAATTTTTTTTACATATTCCCATTTAAGTACATACTTACATACGCATATATAGGAATTGTATTTAATGAATTTTAATTTTTTTTTTTTAATATCGAAATTTTTTTTTAATATCAATTTTAACACGCATATATGTACATTGGGGTATGCACATATATATTGTAAAATTTAAGTGCATTGTGACCTTTCATATTGATATATTTTTTTTTCTCTTACCTGAAGTGATCATACATTTACTTTTTTTTTCATTTTTCGGTGAATACAGTAAAACCATTTTTTATTGAACGCTAATTTAATTAATGAATTTTAAATGAAAATAATTTTAAATTAAACCAAGTTTTTCTTACCATTTTAAAAATTTTTTTTAAGTTTATGATTCGAGGATTCATATATTTTTATGAAATTATTTTGAGGAGATTTTTGAATTTGCAATAGCTATTTTTGCATCGATACTATTAAATTTTTATGATTTAACTATTTTACCATTTTATACACTTACCGACTTATTAAGTGTATACTGAGCCCTGTTAATACAATTCGTTTATTTTTAGAAGTATTAAAAATATTTATTTAATATCAAAGTTCAATTGAAAATTCTTCAATTTTTTTTTTTCTTTTTTCGTAGTTTAGATTACCGTTCCGAAATTTTTTTTTTTTTTTTTTCATTTAAACATTTCATTTTAATTTGATACAAATTTTTCTTTGTTTTAAATTTTGTATTTCATAAAATCAATTTAAATATGTCGAATGACGAGAAAATACCTAAAACAGAACCATTCTACAAATCCTTTGATGCCTCCGGCTTCCGACCTTTTTCGGGCGAATCCTAGTGCTTTGGAGGAAGAAACAAATGCCGACTCAAACCCTTTCAGTCCTGCGACCGAGATAAAACACGAGGTAGACTCTGTGCGCGTTCGTTTACCCCCATTTTGGTCTGCCAACCCGGCGACCTGGTTCATTCAGGCGGAAGCGCAATTTACGGTTTATAGAATAACCAGTAGTGATACCAAATACTGTCTAACTGTGTCTGCATTACCTCCAGATACTCTAGATTCCGTGATCGATATTTTAAATAATCCACCAAGTTCGCAGCCATATGAAACTCTAAAAGGGGCTCTCATAGAAAGACATTCACTCTCCGAAATTAAAAAATTGGAATCTCTCCTGGATCGAGAAGATATCGGTGATCGTAGGCCATCCGAAGTCTTTAGGTCCATGCGGATGCTAGCATGTAGCTCATTTAATGAAAGTATTATCAGAAACTTGTGGCTTCGTCGTTTACCGCGCAACATTTACATCACCTTACTGGCCGTGTGTGATAAGCCTATGAATGAGCTCACTTCTTTAGCAGATAAAATATATGAGGCTTCTCAATCCGCGCTTTTAAATGCAGTTTCGAAAACGAACAACGCGAATATATGCGCTAGCTCTCCAGTTTCGGGTAAACTCACCGACACTTCGTCTAATTTTGAAAACCGTTTGTCGAGGATTGAAGAAATGTTAGCAAAACTCAATACGGGATCAACTTTTCGAAGTCGTTCTAGAATTCGGAATTCCAGTCGAAATAGGTCCGCCTCTAGACAACCCATGTGTTGGTACCACAAAAAATACGGGCGTGACGCGTTGAAATGTGTAGGACGGTGTAGATTCTTTGCCTCCTTTCATAGGGCGAATGCTACTTCCACAAAAACGAACTCCCCAAACTAAAGCGCCCCGTTATTGTTTCGGCTAATAATGGGAATTACTCTTCACGCCGCTTATTTGTAAGAGACGTCAACAACGACATTTTATTTCTTGTCGACACGGGCGCTGACGTCTCTGTTATACCAAATCGGGGAAACATTGGATGTAAAAATCGGCCTTCGGACTTCTTGCTTTCTGCTGCAAACGGCACTCCTATACAAACTTACGGTACTAAACTACTTCAACTAAACATCGGATTGCGCAGGCAATTTTCACACGCTTTTATCATTGCATCAGTAGGTAGACCTATAATAGGGGCAGATTTTTTGGAACGTTTCGGGCTATTGGTCGATCTTAAGAACAAGAGATTGGTATGTAGATCAAAGCACAAATATGTCGGTTGAAGTTTCGCAGGCTAATGTGGACGTTGTTACACCTTTGCATTATGTCGTGGAAAGTGAATACGGCGAAATTCTTAAAAATTATCCAACCCTTACTCAGGATTCAGATTATTCCGCACCTGTTAAACATTCGGTCGTTCATCACATCGTAAGCAAGGGACAACTTTCTTTTTCCTCTCCACGTAGACTTGATTCAATGCGTCATAAAACGGCTAAAACAGAATTCGAATACATGGTCAGCATTGGGATATGTAGACCTTCTTCGTCATCCGTTTCGTCGCCACTCCATATGGTTAGGAAGAAAAATAACGTCGATTGGCGGCCGTGTGGCGATTACCGGCGTCTGAACGCTGTCACGGTGCCAGATCGTTATCCTATTCCTCACATTCAAAACTTTTCCATGAATTTATTTGGCAAGCGTATCTTTTCAAAAATCGATCTTGTTAGGGCATATCACTTGATCCCTGTTTCCCAAGACGACATGCATAAAACTGCAATAACTACTCCTTTCGGCATGTTCGAATTTAGTCATATGCCTTTCGGACTTCGAAATGCCGCTCAAACCTTCCAACGATTTATGGACGAGGTCACTCGCGGTCTCGATTTCCTATTTGTATATATCGACGACATTTTGGTCGCCAGTTCTACTCCATCTGAGCATAAGCAACACCTGCAAATCCTTTTTAAGCGTCTGTCCGAATATGATATTAAGATTAACAGTTCTAAGTGTGTCTTCGGTGTTTCGGAATTGGATTTCTTGAGTCACAAGATTTCTAGTGCTGGTATATTTCCTGCACAGGATCGCGTAGAGGCGATAGTTAACTTCCCGGTACCTAATTCAGTCCGCCAAATACAACGGTTTATAGGTATGGTTAACTATTACCATCGGTTCGTACCCGATCTTGCTAAATTACTTTCTCCTATTTACACTCATCTCTCTGAGTTACTTAGGAGGCCAAAAACTGCTGAAAACTTTAGTTGGCCTGAAAGTCTCAATGACGCGTTTACGGCAGTTAAGGACGCTCTTGCCAAGATCACTCTTTTGGCACACCCACTTTCGAATGGAACATTTAGTATCGCTACGGATGCTTCTGATATTGCCGTCGGCGCTGTTTTGCAGCAGCAGCGTGATAACAACTGGGAACCACTCTCATTCTTTTCGAGAAAACTCATCCCCGCCGAGCAAAAATATTCAGCTTTCGATCGCGAGCTACTTGCTATTTATTTAGCTATAAAACATTTTCGGTATTTCGTAGAAGGACGTGAATTTTCAATACTTACCGACCACAAACCTTTTGTAACGACTCTTTTCACCAAAACCGAGCGAAGCCCGCGGCAAGCCAGGCACTTAGATTATATTTCGCAGTTCACGACGGATATACGTCACATTCGTGGTAGTGATAACGTTGCCGCTGATGGTTTAGCGCGAATAGATAGTTTGGATTCTTCTTCCAGCAAATTCATTGTCGATCTTGGAAGGTTTTCCAAAGCTCAGGAGACTGACGAGGAGTTAAAAACCCTTCTCTCTGACTCGTCATCGAGCTTCAAACTTCAAAAAATTTCGCTTCCTGGTTTGGACGTGTATTGCGAGGTCTCTACCTCGCGATATCGCCCTTACATTCCAAGCCCTTTACGTCGCAGTATTTTCGAACACTTACATAGTTTTTCTCACCCGGGAATTCGTGCTTCGCGTAAGCTTGCAACGAATAAGTATTTTTGGCCGAGGATGAATGTTGACGTCGCGAAATGGACTAGAGCTTATTTGGCTTGCCAAAGATCAAAAATTCAACGACATACGAAATCACAATTCGGGAAATTTGACCTACCTTCGGGCCGATTCGAGCATATGCATATGGATCTGGTAGGCTCTTTAGCGATTTCCTGTGGCAATTCATACATCTTAACAATTGTCGATCGTTTTTCGCGATGGCCTGAGGCTTACCCTATCAGGGACATGACCGCGTCGACAGTCGCGCGCACTTTCGCCGAAAATTATATTCCGCGATTCGGAACCCCATATAGAATAACCACGGACCAGGGTTCACAATTTGAATCTAAGTTATTTGCAAAACTAACGAGTTTATTCGGTATTCAAAAGATTCACACGACCCCTTACCATCCTCAGTCGAACGGAATGGTAGAACGATTTCACCGACAACTTAAATCTGCATTACAGGCCCGTGGTAACACGGTGCATTGGAGTTCCGAGCTCCCAATCGTGCTTTTAGGATCTCGGGCCGCAATTAAGGAAGATTTGGGATGTTCCCCAGCAGAAATGGTATACGGACAAAATCTCCGTTTACCTGGTGAGATTTTTGTCGATGAAAAACCAGATGTTAACGACTGCGACACTGTCATAACGCGGCTTCGCGAAACTGTGCGTAATCTAATTCCAGCGGCACCGAGAGAGGCGGAACAAAAAGTTTTCATTCCAAAAGATTTACATAATTGTCAACACGTTTTCGTTCGGGTTGATAAAGTAAAAACGGGATTAACACCTCCTTATGACGGACCATTCAAGGTCATTAGAAGATTTAGAAAACATTTTGTGATAGATATTAACGGACGAAATTCTTCTATTTCAATTGACCGTTTGAAGCCTGCATTTAGCATTTTGGCGTCGGAATCAAATAGTCACAGAGACCCACGTCACGTTGAGTTTAAATAATTCTTGGAGATAGATAAATTTTTCTTACCTTTATCATTTTTTTTACTTTTAATTTTCATATTTCATACTACAAATTTTAATTCGAATCATATTAAATTTTTTTTATCTCATTTTAAATACGTTAAATCTCGGGGGAGGGTGATGTTGAGATCTTTCTCACAAAAGGTTCTACACTCCTGACTTGATTTTTAAATTTTTGAAAAACACTTTCTTGAATATTATCATACTCTCTTAAACTTGGCTTAATTATATATATTTAATTTACCTACATAATGATTCACTTACACATTAGTAATTTAGTTAAATTTCGAAAAATGAATTAACTGTAAAATTCATTTTTCTCTCATTATATTCCATACTCATTTTTCTCTCATTATATTCCAATGATTTGAAATTCCATACTTATATTCCTATTCGATAAATGGTCACAGTGCAGTTAAGTTAATTTTAATAAAACAAGTGTTATTTAAAATAAAATAATTATAAGTGTTTCAAGTTGAATATTAAAAATACGTGAAATGTAATAATAATAATTATAAATTAATTAATAATTAAAAACTAAATTAATAATAAAGAACATTACAACTTAAAATAAAATCATTGCGATTTTTAATAAAATAAAAATATAAAATGGTCTTCTTGCCAAAATACTGCAGGAAGCCATAATCCACTCCCTGGTGTTTTGATTGTTGCATGTTACGGATATCCATCCGTCCCTTTTCAACGCTGCAGTGAATTGTGGATGAGAGTCCACAACCCTATCCATTTCATCCATGATGGCTACTTTGATTTTCCCCATCTGGACTTCGGATAGACTTTCCTCTGGATGCAGTCTATGAGTGATGGCCACCTTGACCTGTGCTACTGCATCCCGATAAGAAGTCATTTTCGGGTTTTGTTGAGGAATGTTCCCAGGGACCTTTTCCTCAACATTGCCCTTCATCGACCTCTTCTTTGAGGGCCCTGCATCAGGGGTGTTGCTTTCCGACCTTTCCCTCTTTTGGCGATGGTCGGCCACAACACCCGATCCGCAGGCCTTCAGCTTTTCCAGCCTTTCCTTCTCATATCTGCGAGCTTCCTCTGGGGACATGCCATCCCTGATATAAGCCGCGATACGCCGCTTGGATGCACCAGAGAAATATTGTTTTTTTCCCCTGATGTCCAACCTTTTCAGGTCCTCCTCAGTTTTTTGGATAATAGGTCCAAGAGGATCCTGATTATCCGTCTCCATCGGAGGCGCCGCCTTTTCCTCCACTGGCGTGAGAAGGAGTTCCTCCTCTGCGTCAGTCAAGAGAAGCTCTGGTTCCGAAGACCCTTGAGCACTAAGTGGTTGTATGTTGTCCTTAGTATTGCCGTTGCTGTTGCAACTGCCACTGTTGTTATCGTTGTTGTTGTTTCCCATTTCTGGTCCCACGAGTAGCGCGGGAAAGTAAAGTCACCCATGGCAGAGCCCGGCATACCATGGGAAGGCTCGTTTAAACTGGAGGGCGCCTGGTATTCAGAGTCCGCATACTAACGACTAAGCTCCCCCTTAGCCACGCAGTCATCGGCATATACTGTTCCACCTTGACTTGGGACGCCTGTCGTCAGCTGACGTATAGATAAGCAAGAGGCTCGCCGCGAGACATGACCACGACACGAACGTAACTTTGATCGTTTCAATCACCCCTTTATCCTCCGCCATTACCGGGGCCCACCACTAGGAGCTGACAGTGCGGTTTTGGGCCCCTGACTCAACTCGACTAAGAGCTTGGCCATTCAAAGTATAGTTTGTAAAACATGGCCGTTTTTGCCTAGAGTAGCACATTTGTGCACATTTACTTACATTGATGTTTAGGGTATTACATGAGCACCAGCCGTAGAAGCGGTTAAAATCATTCTGGAGACAACATTTGTAGAGTTTTTTTTTTTTTCAATTTTCATGTCATCAGCATGTATTAGTACCTCACTCTGCATTAGAATTGGAAACAACATCATTAATTGAAATTATGAACAGCAGTGGACCTAAGTGATTACCCTGGGGAACACCAGAATTTGACGAGAGAGGCGAGGAAATTGCTGAACGAAAGAGGACTCTGTAGGTCCTGCCAGAGAGATATGACTTTACCCAGGCTAAGAAGTTGTTAGGGAATTCTAATAGTTTCAATTTTAAAATAATATTTTCATGTGCTAGTATGTCAAAGGCTTTGCTAAAGTGTAAATTACGTCCGTCTGATACCCATTTTTCATATTATTTGAGAAAACTGTCGTGGTTTCGTGCTTACGAGCACTAATGAATGGCATACAATGGAAATAAATATTGTCATATACCATCAACTCAAAAACCTTAGGGATTGCCGACAGTTTAGCTATAGGACAATAGTTTGACACGTCATTTTTATTTTAGGGCTGATTTCATAATTTTTTTTAACTGCCCTCTCTGAATTTATTTCAGGAGACTTTTCCATTTTTCGCTTCTTTGCATTATTCGGTTTTAAGATCCAGTCAGTTTCTCAAGCCAGTTCTTCCTCTACAACAATAACTTCCGCATTTGTGTTTTTCTTTTCTGTTGATGCAGATTTTATTTGATTTTTTAAATGTACATTCTCTGCCTGTAATTTGCAGATTTTGTAGCACCTTACAAAGACTCTCCAACTCAGTTATTCTCGAGTCCTGAGTATCCAATTTACTCTCCTGTATAAGATGCCTTCTAAGAGGGTAATATCCTCTTATATTTTCATTTTTTTGTCTTCTGCAAACCCATTAGACTTTTTCTCAGCTTTTGAGAATAATTTCCTCGTGCAATTCACACATAATTTCTGCCGTCCCTCAGTCGCAGACCAAAGAACCACTCATTGTGAGAGCCGTCCGTCGTGTCTGGATTTCTACTTGGATTTTAGTGAACTCTTGTCACAAACATACCTTACTGCGGATTTTTCGTGGTCCTATCCGCCGGGTAGTCTTTCTTTCATAAGATCAATTTTTTTAGTTGTCGTCAATTTGAGTTTCTTAGAGGTAGATCTACGAAAGACGCTTTGTTGAAATTTTTGTGAAGAAATATATGTTGGTCTCAATAATAATATGATAACAGCGGCTTTATTTATTGATATGACTAAATCGTTAGTAGCAATTTAAGTGGATACAATTAAAACATATTCCCTGAGCATTATCCTGTTTTATTATATATTTTTAACTAATTTTAAGTGACTTATATTAGTTTCTGTAATTTATATTAGAATTCATACCTTATAATGAAACAATCAAATAAATAAATCAAATTAAATCAAAATAAAACTTCATTACATAAAAGCACTTATTTTACACAAAACAAAAGAGGTTTCATTAATTTTGTGGGTTCTACGTTAAAATGGTTGTTCAGTACTATGGATAATGATGATCGAGCTGGAATTATTCAGAATGGAGAAATCTTACAAACACCTAACTTGAGGAAATTTTCTAATAAATTTGAATCTCATTACACACAAAAAAACTTTTCATTGATGAAAATAGCTTGTATGTTAAAATATGAAAAAATTGCTGATAATGTAATCAAAATTAAATTAATTCTAATATTAATAAATATAGTAAAAAAATTGAAAAAATTTCAAACATTATCGAAACATCGTAAAACACTGTATTAGTAAAAATGCAGAAAACTAACTGTAAAAACCTCTACTAATAATATAACTATATTTATACTAATAATATAACTTTGATATAAAGATCAAAGTGTCATAAGAAAAAAAGATTACTATATTTATTATAGTGGAGGTAAGAAATCAGGAGCAAGTGGAACTGGATTCTATATTAATAAAACAATACATAAAAGCTTTATATCTTTTAATCCAGTTAGCGATAGAATCTGCTGGATCAGACTCAAAGGTAAATTCCAAAATATCACGCTATTATCTGTATATGCTCCAACAGAAATTAGCGCAGATTAAGATAAAGATACTTTCTATGATTTGTTAACAAGAACATGCAGCGTAATACCACAACATGATATGGTGATCGTAATGGGAGATTTTAATGCACAAAAAGAAAACTTTACCAAGCAAGTGGCAGGTAATCATTCTTTACATGACCAAACGAATGAAAACGGAATGCGACTTATTAGTTTTGCTGCAAGTCATAATATGTGGATAAGTAGCGTATCGTTTCCGCATAAGGACATTCACAAACAAACATGGAAAATTCCAGGACAAAGGGGGGTTAATCAGATAGATCATCTACTGATAGATAAAAGGCATGCCACCTCAGTGTTAGATGTCAGAAATTGTAGGGGCGCAAACTGCGACTCCGACCATTATTTAATAAGATCCAAAATAAGACAAAGAATCTCTGTAGTAAATATAAAAAAAGGGGCCAGAAATAAAAGATGGGAAACAGAAAAACTTTTGATGAATGAAAATACTCGCCAAACATATCAAGCAGTGATGACACAAAAGCTGCAAAATTCAGTTAATCCGGAAAGCAGCATTGAAACAAAATGGCAGAAAATACAGCAAGCATTGATTTCTACAGCAACAGAAGTCATACTTAGGCAAATGAAAATAGAAGAAATGATTGGTTTGATGAAGATTGCATGGAGATAATTAAAAGGAAAAATGAAGCAAGAAATAAGCTGTTGAGACAAAGCACAAGAGCTAACCAAATAATATACAAACAGAGAAGAAAAGAAGCAGATAAATTATTGAGAAAAAAGAAAAGGAGTGCTATAAACAATCAAATTGAACAAATCGAAAATGATTCTATAAGACATGTAAGAAAATTTTACAATAATATAAAATACAAACATCATCGTATCAACCGAAAATAAACGCATGTTTAAATAAACAAGGAATACTGCTCATTGAAGAAAAAGAAATAATGACGAGATGGAGAGAATACTATAATGAATTGCTTAATAACATTAGCGCACATAGTAATAACAACCAAGAAATGGAAATAATGTATACGGCGGAAAATAACATTCCAGATCCTACGATGGAAGAGGTGATTATTGCAATTGAAAAATTAAAAAATAGAAAAGCCAGCGGAGAAGATAACGTAACAGCCGAACTAATAAAATATGGTGGCAAAGATTTACATAAACAATTGTATGAGCTTATCAGATCAGTTTGGAATGAAGAAACTATGCCAAATGATTGGCAAAAGAGTGTCATAATACCAGTTCATAAAAAAGGTAATAAAAAGGACTGCAATAATTATAGGGGTATATCTCTCATAAATGTCGCGTACAAGGTATACTCTAATATACTATATGGCCGTATCAAGCAAATAGCTGAGACGGTGATTGGTGATTATCAGTGCGATTTCAGGGACAACAGATCCACTACAGATCAATGCTTTACATTATGTCAAATATTAGAAAAATTTAGTGAATATTCGCAAAATGTGTATTGTCTGTTCATAGATTTCCTGAAGGCATTCGATAGTATTGATAAATCAAGGATATATGGTATAATGTTGAGATTGGATATTCCACATAAATTAGCAAAACTCACACAGCTTACATTAACAAATACAAGTGCAAAAGTAAAGATCCATAGAGTACTCACGGAATCTTTCGCTGTCGATTCAGGCGTCAAACAAGGCGATGCACTATCTACTCTTCTTTTTAATCTTATGTTGCATTACGTACTTAAAGATATAGATCCCGGTGGGACAATATTCATTAAATCTATTCAAATATGTGCATTTGCTGATGATATTGTTATAATATCAAAGAATGTAAGAAATCTTACAGAGACATTTACTCTCTTAAAAAATAGAGCAAAAGAAATAGGCCTTCTTATAAATCAAGATAAGACTAAATATTTCGTAAAAGGTAAAGCAAACGTATCATCGCAGGATTTGACGGTTGGAAATTATATATTTGAGGCAGTAAAACAATTTAAGTACTTGGGTGTAGAATATAGCAAAGACGAGGACACAACCCTGGCGATCAGAGAAAGAATACAAGCGGCTAACAGATATCTTTTTACGTATTCTAAACTTATGAACTCAAAAATTTTGTCACAGAATACTAAGCTCAGAATATACAGGACTCTTATAAGGCCAGTGTTAGTGTATGGATGTGAATCCTGGACTCTAAAAGTATCCGATTGCAAACAACTGGAGATCTTTGAGCGAAAAGTATTAAGAAAAATATATGGCCCAATAAGAAATAATGATGGAACGTATAGAGCAAGGTACAATTTCGAGCTTGAGAGCCTCATAGATCAAAAAAGTATAACAAGATTTATTAAATCACAAAGATTGAGATGGTTGGGTCATGTCCTCAGAATGCCTGATTCAAGGACAACAAAACGTATATTCCTTCATAAAATGGAAGGCAATAGACGAAGGGGAAGGCCTAAAAGAAGATGGATAGATTCAGTAGAAGAGGATTTGAAGGCGATGAACATCAATAATTACAAACAGTTGGCGAATGATCGTAATAAGTGGAAAAGGATTGTAGCGGAAGCCCAGGTCCATCGAGGACTGTGAAGCTAAGAAAGAAGAAGAATAATATAACTTTTATACTAAACAAAAATTATTTGATATTAAAAAATATGAATGTTAATACTTATGGTTTAAAATATGAATAATAAAATTTTGTCAAACCAGTGGTTTGAAATGTAGCAATTTTCCCTTTAACAAGTGAAAATACCGCTTTTAAAAACAATCTGTGTATACCTGCTCCACTATAAAAATTTCTATCATTCATATACGAAACTATTTCAAGGATTGCATACATTTGGGTTGAATAATTTATGAAAATAAAGGAAAAATAAAGTTAAAGAGTTTTTTTACATAATGCTCGATTTTGAAGGTTAATTGTGTGAATTAAGAAACACAATTATTTTTTTAATGGCATGGAACTTACCGTTAGCTTTCTGCGTTTATAGAAACTTGAAAAAGCTTGTGGTTTGATAAATATAAGGTTCCAAAAAGTCAAATTTTACAAATTTTGAGAGACAATAAATTGGAAGTGGGTGGAGGTGGGAAAAATTATCATCTAACGGAATGAACTATTTATAAGTGCCTAAAAGCATTTAATTTCAGACTTTTATAACCTTGGGTCTAGAAAAAAAACGACAACAAAAATTTGGAAAAACCGGATTTTAGATTACCGTAAATTTTAACTTTAAAGTTCAAATATAGTATGCCGTAATAGAAGAAGCAACCCACTGATTTTCTGTGTTTGCAAAATTTTAAAAATGCTATAGTTCCATTGCAATAAATAGTAAAAAACTGGAATTTTTAGCGGTTTAGGGGGGTATAACTTCTAGAGGAGAAGAGATAGATAAAAATTTTCTTCTACGGAAATAAGTTTCTATTAAAGATCTATGTATATATAAAATTTCAGCTTTCTATTTTCAAGGGTGTAGCAGTTTTGTAAACATCTCCACGAATGGTCACACGGTCGTACGAACGGACGGGCGGATGGGCGAACGGGCAGAGTGAACTAATAAGCACTTTCTTTCAAAAATTTTTTGGAAAAGTGCTTAAAAAAACAATAGTTGTGTTGCTAAAGCACTGGATTTATTATTCTTATAATATAATTAACATGAGACTTATTTGGATATCTTTTTAAGACAGAATAACAATTAACACTAATTTTACAAATATTTTACAATGATATTTGTACTAATCGAATTATTATAATTATTGCTTGCATTTTCTTAAAATTCAATTGATCTAAATAAGGTTCAAAGATTTATTCTAATTTACAGATTCATTAGTTTGTTTAAGTCCATTTTATTTTAATCAGAATTAATTCTCTTACTGAATTATACAATTACATACATACATACATGTGAGCACATGTTATTATTCATTACATTAATTTATTATGATATTTAATACACAATGTTTTTATGTTTTTTAGTTCGTTATAAAAAAAGAGTTTAAGAAAAATTAATTCATTTTTGTATAATAATACAAGATACGTTTGTGTGAAATATCAATATTACAGCTCTTATACTTTCTGAGATATAGCCAAATAACTTTGGAAGTTGTACCGCAGCAACCAGAAGGAGCCAATCATGTCCAATTTACATAGGGTTCTGGCACTTACTATAATAAATCATTTGGGAAAATTTGGTGAACTTAGCTTATTTAGTTTTTGAGTTATCGTTGGGACGGACGGACGGACAGATAAAGCTAAATCAACTCAGACGCTGATCAAAAACATACACTTGAATCTATATTTAAGACCGTTATTTCTTAGCGCTACAAACGGTAAGACAAATTTAGTATATCCTTCGTACATATGTTCGTACGGGTATAGAAACATTGAAGAAATAAAAATGTTATATGAAAATAATAATAAAATTTTATATGACTACAACATTGATTTATAAATTTTTATGACTATAACATTGATCGTAATAATTTTATATTTTGTAAAACAAAGGAAATCAAAATGCACTGAATTAAAAATTTAAGTAATAGCCAATACCAACCGTATCAGGAAAAAGTGATGAGGACATCAGGCTTAACGAGAAGGAAGTTATGTATCCTCTTCCAAAATATTTCTTAAAATTGTTTTTCTTGATTTCCACTGAAAGAAAGAAAGAACAAAAGCACAAAAAATATTTATTTCACTTAAATTTGACTTCTTTGTTATTTTTTGCAAATTTGAACAATAAAATTACTCGTATAATTTAAAAAAAAAAATTATTGAAATGTGCAAAAAGTCAAATATGTTTATATTTGGCAATGGTAGGTGTGGAAGCTGTTTCATACAAGTTGCCTTGATTTTAAGGATTGTGAATTTGCTTATTGCTTATTTATACCAAACATCATTTTTTATACCCTGCATTTTGTGAAGAGTATATTAACTTTGGTATGGAGTTTGTAACTATTTGAAGGAGTCGTCTGCGGTATGGACCTATATATATATATATTCTTGCTCAGCGTAAAATTCGTTAATTTACACATGTCTGACCGTCCGATCGCACGATAACTCAAAAACGAATAAAGCAATTGGCACCAAACTTTCAGAAGTTGCTTCTTTTGCGCAAACGACGGGTGCTATTGTTACTGGGCCGATTCGGACAACGGGTTCGGGGAGCTGCCATGAAACTCAAAGAGGTTTTTTTAAACATTTCAAAAACTAATGCAGATATCAGTATCGAATTTTGCAAAGATGTGTCCAATAACACTCTACATATGTTCTGAAAGTTTTAATGGAATGGCTGCACTGGTCCGCCATATAACTCCAAAAATAATAAAGCTAGATTCATGAAACTTGGCAGTCATGTGTCCAATTGTTGTTCACATATTTTGTTGTTTTTTTTTACCGACCGTATTGTGTAAACAATAGGTAGGTTATGTGATGGCAACAAATTTCGCATATCGAGTTTTCGGTGGGAACGTACTTTTCCATAGTAGGGAAGTGTAAATAAACTATTTTTAGCAACCTGTCGGTCTGTCGGTCTGTGTGTGCACGCGTGTATCTCAAGTTCGGCTGAACCGATTTTGATGAAATTTTATATGTAAGTTTATTTCCACCATGGCACGGATTGATCAACTTTTGGTATATATCAGGCCTCGGGAACTGCACCTTTTAGCGGGCCTGTTTTACATTTTTGAATATTTTGAAGAAAATATTCAACCGATTTACTTGAAATTTTATATATAAGCTCAGCTCGACCGTCCGCAAAAATTCGTATGTTTTGGAAGAAATCAGGCATCGGCAACTAGACGTTTAGTACGGGCCAAATATACATTTTTGTGCATATAAACAGAAATAATAAACCGATTTCATTGAAATTTAACATATGAATTCCTCGTATTAAAACGATGAACATTTAAATTTTTTGGAAAGATCAGGGCTCAAAAACTGATCTGCGGGCCGATTTTACATTTTTCACCATATCTACGGAACGAATTGATGGAATTTCTTGAAATTTGATATTTGAGTTCTGGTTGTTACCGAAATTCGGTAAAGCGAAACTCTACTAAGAGCCAAATTTACATTTTTCTAGGTATGCTAACTATAAGCGTACTAATGCCCTAAAAATTGGAAAGAAATATTTAGCAGACATTTTTATAATATTCCGTAACACTTTCACTTAACTAGACAATACACAATGCGATCGGTTATGTGCTGACCACATCAGATTTTTTTTTTATTATTATAAAAGAGAACGCATTTATTTGCTCTTATGTTAAGATTATCCATACAATGTAATGCTGCTTATATATTATATATTTATTATAAAATTCAAAAACTATACATTTAATAATTTTAATATTATATAATATAGGAAAGTAGAAACCTCTAAAGAAAAAAACAAAAAAAAAGTATATAATGCAGAGCCAAAAGTAAAAATAAAAAGAAACAAGATGAAGTAATTAACATATTCAATTTTCTTTTCCTATTAGAAGCAATTAATTACAAATTATCATTCTGATGAAAAACATTAATTCTAAGTGTGACTTCTCCAAAACTTTAAACATAGAAAATAAAACCAAAACAAAAAATATTTAACGACATTAGTTCTGTACAGAAAAAAACAATAGTTCAAATAAAATATAGAAAAATAAAATTTACAATTCCATGAGTCTGTGGATCAAAATATTTCTTTAATCTTCTATTATATAACTACAGACATAATACAAGCCTTGCAAGTATTATGTCTGTAGTTTTAAAATTGTGTTTCATTCAGTGTGAGATATTTTAAGTTTACTTTTTTTCTTAAAAAACACACCCGTAATACATTATATAGATATGTTTTTTCCTAATATTTTATATGATAAAACTTAAAGTAAGAAATGCTCTTAAAAATAGTTACCAAAAAGTACATAATTAAACAAATAATTATTTCCTTTGAGATCTAATATCTTTGAGTAATTTATTTTAGAATCTCGCTTTGAATTATGTCGCAAAAAATCGTAAAATACCTCTGACAACAAGCGCTTTAAGCGATAAATTACCGCATACGCATAAAATAATTCGCTACTAAAATCCATGCAAGTATGGATTTGCATTTTATAATATAATTAGTTAATACTAATTCCATATAGTGTAATAGTATACAGGTATGCGTATAGCATACGATTTCTATGCAAAAAGTCCCAAGTTCGGAAACTCAAATATGCGATATGCCAGATGAACTTTTTTGTTATTGACTATTTTATTTTTTTAAAATGAAATTAAAAAAGTTTTACCCTTACAAATCAATATCAGCGAGTTTCCGTTCTTAATATTTTTTTTGAAAATACCCTATTTGCAAAAAGGTTAACAAAATAGAATTAAAAAACATATTCTTATAAAAAATATATTGTCAAGACGTTTAATATACACTCTACAATTTTCTAAAGAAAGTGTTCACTTTTTGTTATAACTCACACTTCCAAATATGAATTTACATACAATATTTATATCAACAAAAGTAAACAATCATAGCATCATGGGACGGGGTGAAGGGGGAGCGCGGGTGGAATTCTTGCTTTCTCTGGGACCCTGGAGGCAAAACCCTATATAATGCCTTTTGACCCATGTCTCCAGCCCTTCTAGAAGTACCCGTACTTTTTGGCACCTGAAAAGTAGCTATATATATTTAATGTAAAATAGGAAGGGTTTTGAAGAGTTATATGAAATATGAATAAAAAACAGAATTATAAAAGGAAATTCAAGGTACTGCGTAGGATATTGGTTAGCGTGGTAGTCTGATAGCCAGAAGGTTATTAGATCGATTCTTGCCTGGATATTGTCGTATTTATGTTTTTTTGGATTATTTTAAATTTTTTTTTTATTTTGTTTAAATTTTTTGTTTTATTTTTTTTTAATATATAACAGATAAATGTTATCATAAAGTTTAAAAAACATTTCCAAAAAAATATTGTTATAATAGTTAATAGAAAAATTCACAAAAATTTTAAGTACATAAATATGTATGTATGTATATTTTTTTTTTAAAGCTTCCTGAGTATTTTTTTTTAAACTTTCTATATGAATTGAATAATATTCAAAACTGTGGTTTGCTATATAGAAATAAATTTTAAACGCATAATTATTAAATCATGGGGGTAAACGTACAAAAATTAATTTTTCAAATAAAGAAAAGGTTTAGTGAAAAACAAAATAATAATTTTATTTACATATACATATGTATGTATATATGAATGTTTTAGAATTGAAGATTTTATAATTTTTCGTTCTAACATGAACGTTTACTACAGTAATACGTATGTATACGTATAGTAACGTTTACTACAGTAATACGTATCATATATGAACGTATGTACATATGAATGTATTAGAATTGAAAATTTTGAAATTTTCTTTTTGAACAATTAGAAATAAAATTATAAATACAAACATACATAATTATGAATGTATACCTGTTTTTTTAAAACTGTGGGTGAACATATAGGATTGAATTTTTGAAATAAAGAAAAGGTTTAGGCAAAAACAAAATAATAATTTTATTCAAACATGTGTATGTACATATGAATGTATTAGAATTTAGCATTTCACAGTTTTTCGCTCGAACAATAAAAATAAAATTTTAGGTAGATACATAACATACGTACATAAATTGTGTACGTATATTTTTTTAAAGCTTGCTGATGAAACATAATATTCAAAACAATAACAAATGAAGCATTAATATTCAGTTGCCACAAAACAGTTGATGTCTTTTATAAAACCTGACATTTATTTAAGTTTATTTCGATTTTTCGAACTTAAAATATATGTGAGATCATTATATTTTCGAATATTATTTATTTCTCGTTCTCGGTTTGTGTTTCTAATAACAAAATGTATTATTTTATTTGTTGGTTTGCGTTTCTAGTAGTATAAAGTATAAAAGAAAAAGGTGCTTTTGTTATGCAAAAATTTTTTCAGAAAATCTTAAAATAGGACTAATGGCAGCTTTTTCTGGGACACTGGAGGCAAAATCCTATCTAATGCCTTTTGTTCCATGTCTCTAGCCCTTCTAGAAGTACCTGTACTTTTTGGTACCTCACAAGTAGCTATATATATATATAATAATTCCTTTTTAAGTTCAAAAGTATTAAGAAGTTTTGAGAAATATTAAGAAGTAATTCGCATAGGCACAGGCGTTGCCGTTCCATAGTATACTGTACTTTTACGGTTCCATTGTATACAATTTCAACTTCTCGTATTTATCGTATCGATTTCATTTCTTCGAACTAATCTAGTTGCAGAATGAATTTCCGATTTACTTAATTCATGTACATGTATACCATTTAAACGATGTATTAACACTGAACTTTCACGCCAATTATAATTAAAAAGATTTTTGATGGCTCTACTTTGTATGGTTTGAAGCAAGTTAATCATTTCATTAGTTGACGTACCTCACAACTTTATTCCATAATTAATATGACTATTGAACCACTAATAATATACCGATTTTATTTGAAATTAGTATCGATATTCTTTAATATACCCCAGCTACACCAGAAAGATTTTTGCTTAATTTGGTTATACGAACTTTCCATCTCAGTTGACAGTCAATCCATAGTCCTAGATATTTGTGCTCTGATACTTTTTCAAGAATTTGATTGTTAAGATACACATTCAATTCAGCCTGTATTGTTCCAATAACCATAAATTTAGTTTTTTTAATATTAATAATTGATAAATTGAAAAGAAGCGGTCCTAGAATACTACCCTGTGGCACTATCAACATTGCTATAGTTACTTTCGAAAGAATCAATTCGAATCAACTGCGAACGATTTTCCAAATATGATTTAAACCATTTATATTCAATACCCTTTAATCCAAATCCAAACAGTTTATTTAACAGAATGGTATGATTGACCATATCAAAAGCCTTTGAAAGGTCAATAAAACCAAAGGTACTATTTTAGAGTTATCTTTCAAAAGCTGTACCTTAGTCAATATATCAATTATTGCCCTACCAATGCCAGATTTTTTTGTGAACTCATATTGTTTCTTCGATAGCAAATTATGTTTGCGTAGGTGCTCTGTTATTTGCTAATAGACATCTTTCTCCAAATTCTTAAATATTACTGAAATAGGCCTATAATTATTAAAATAATTTTTTGCCCCAGACTTAAAAACTGGCACGATTCTTCCTTTTTTAATCACATTAGGAACTATACCTTCATTAAGTGACTTGTTGATTATCGTCGCTAAAGGTTTTCATATCATGTAAATCAATAGAATTTTTTTTCTTTAATGCGTTAACTATGCGAGTTATTTCAAATTTATTTATGGTTTGACATTTAAATAATTTGGCAGTTTTGGTTTGTTCATACAATATTTCTTTATTGATTTTACTAATTAATTTTTCTGCCACTGCAGCAAAATGTACGTTAATTTCTTCAATTATATTTACAGCCTTTAGTTCAATTGTGTCTCTTAACAATTTTAATACATTATAATTTTTCACTGAGTTATACAAAATTTTATTTATGCAGTTCCAAGTTTTCGCAGCGTCATTTTTGCTATTTCTAAATTCCTGAAATTTTGTTGGAATGACTTGACAGATTCGGGTAGCTGCCATACAACTCCAAAAGCAAATTTTAATCAATTAGATTCATGAAACTTCGCAGTCGTGTGTCCAATATCAGTCCACACATACCCCTGAAGTTTTGATGGAATGGCACAACAGGTTTGAGTAGCTGCCATGAAACTCCAAAAGCTAATTTAAAATATTCCAAAAAATAATAGAGTAAGATTCATGAAACTAGGTTGGCAGTTGTGTTTCCAATTATAGGTCGGACATATCCATGCAGTTTCTTTACAGTGGTTTGACAGGTTCGAATACTTGGTATATAACAATGAGAACTAATTCTAAATATTTCAAAAACAAATTTTAAACTCAGATTGCTAACGTGCAGGGTATAATTCGGTCGGTTTATAAAAGACTGGAACGTTATAACTTGTTGTTATGATGATTGCTTAAATTTTAAAAATTTAGTTGAACCCAGATAAGCTGGATGATAAGTTTCGTAAAGAAAATATAACGTAACAATAATGTCACAGAACTTTTAAACAAATATAAAATTGCAGAGTGAAAATGATAGCAATATTATAAGAAAGTTGAGTCAAACCAATGGTTTGTATTGTAGCACTTTTCCTTTCTTTGTATACCACACTATTGAAATTACTTTCATTCATATACAAAATTGTTTCTAGAATTGCATATAGTTAGGATGAGCGATTTATGCAGTCTTTGAAATAAAGCAAAAATTAATATAAAGTGGGGTTAACATAATGCTCGATTTTAAGGGTTAATTGTGTAAGTTAAGAAAAATAATTATATCTTTTAATGTTATGGAAGTTACAGTTAGCTTTTTGTGGTTATAAATGTTTGAAAAAGCTTGCAGTTTCGGATATATAATGTGTCAAAAATTGAAATTTTACAAATTTTAAGAGGCGATAACTTGAGAGGGAGTGAAGATGAAAAAAAATTTTCTTTTAGCGAAATGAACTATTTATTAATGTCTAAAAGCCCATAAAATTTCAAGCTCTACAGGCTGGGGTTTAGAAGAAAAACGAAATCAAAAATTTGGAAAAAAAGGACTTTAGATAACGGTATATTTGAACGGCCATTTTGTTTTTCTAAAGTTTAACTATAGTATACTGCACTAGAGGGAGCAACCCACTGCCCCTCTACGTTTGAAAAATTTCACAAATGCTTATGATTTCTGTAAAAAATAGTTAAAAAAGGCCATTTTTAGGGTTTTGGGAGGGTAGAACTCCTAGAGGGGGGAGATAGGTAAAAATTCTCTTTCTAGTAAAGATCTATGCACATGTAAAATTTCAGCTTTCTATCTTCAAGAGTGTAGAAGTTTTGTAAACAGATACACGGACAGACGGACGGACAATATAACAACAAAAACACAAACTTTATAATACGTCTTATATTCTTATAGGATATATTATAAAGTTATATTAAAGAAGCTTCACCCTTACAAATCAATATCAGCGAGTTTCCATTTAAAATATTTTTTTGAAAATTCGCTATCTGTACAAAGTTAAATGCAATAGAACAACATTTTCTTATAAAATTTTGTCCTAAAAATATATTGGGACCCTAAAGGCAAAACCCTATCTAATGCCTTTTCATATAAACACATTCATATAAACATTTGGAGTTTATAATACATGCGAATAAAACATGTGAATGTAGAATGAGTTAACACCAATACTAACATGTATAGGGTAGTCCCAAGTTCGAACCCTGAAAAATGCGTTTTGCCAGATGAACTTTTTTTTATTGATAATTTTATTTTTTTTAAATTAAAATTAAAAAAGCTTCACCCTTACAAATCAACACCAGCGAGTTTCCGTTCAAATATTTTTTTGAAAATACCCTATTTGTAAAAAGTCTAATGCAATAGAATAACATTTTCTTATAAAATTTTGGCCTAAAAATATATTGTCAAGACGTTTAATGTACACTTTACAATTTTCTTAAGAAAGTGATCACTTTTTGTTATAACTCACACTTCCAAATATGAATTTACATACAATATTTATACCTCCAAAAGTAAATAAAAATTACCCTTACAGGATGTAGTACCATTTTGTAAAAAACGGTAACAAAGCATCTTGGGCGGGGGTGAAGGGGGAGGGCGGGTGAAATTCTTGCCTATTCTGGGACCCTGGAGGCAAAACCCTATCTAATGCCTTTTGTCCCACGTCTCTAGCCCTTCTAGAAGTACCCGTACTTTTTGCCACATGAGAAGTAGCTATATATATATAATGTAAAATAGGATGGTTTTTGAAGAGTTATACGAAATATGAATAAAATATAGAATTATAAAGGGATATTCAAGGTACTGCGTAGCCTAGTGGTTAGCGTGGTAGTCCCATATCCAGCAGGTTATTGGATCAATGCTTGCCTGCATGTTGTTATAATTTTCTTTTTTTGAATTATTTTAAAAATTTTTTTATTTTATTTTGTTTAAATTTTGTGTTTTATTTTTTTTTAATATACAACAGATAAATGTTATTATAAAAGTTTAAAGAAAATATCCAAAAAAATATTCTTATAATAGCTTGGAAAAATGCAAATAATGAAAAGGTTTAGTCAAAACCAAAATAATAATTTTATTCAAATATATGTATATATGTATATATGAATATAAGTATGTATGTGTATATGAATGTTTTAGAATTGAAGATTTTAAAATTTTTCTTTCCAACATATGAATGTATTAGAATCGAAAATTTTGAAATTTTCTGTTGGAACAATTAGAAATAAAATTATTAATACAAACATACATAATTATAAATGTATACTTGTTTTTTTAAAGCTGTGGGTGCACATATAGGATTGAATTTTCCAAATAAAGAAAAGGTTTAGTCAAAAACAAAATAATAATTTTATTCAAATATATGTATGTATGTATATATGAATGGATTAGAATTTAGCATTTTACAGGTTTTCGCTCGAACAATAAAAATAAAATTTTAGGTAGATACATATGTACATAAATTGTGTATGTATATTTTTTTAAAGCTTGCTGACGAAACGTAATATTCAAAACAATAACAAATGAAGCATTAATATTCAGTTGCCACAAAACATCTGATGTCTTTTATAAAATCTAACATTTATTTAAGTTTATTTAGATTTTTCAAACTTTAATATATGTGAGATCATTATATTTTCGAATATTATTTACTTCTCTTTCTCAGTTTGTGTTTCTAATAGTAAAAAGTATTATTTCATTTTTTGGTTTGCGTTTCTAGTAATATAAAGTATAAAAGAAAGAGGTGGTTTTGTTATACAAAAATTTTTTCAGAAAATCTTATAATAGGGCTATTTCGGGGCTTAAGAGTTCCAATGTCAGATTTTTCTGGGACCCTGGATGCAAAACCCTATATAATGCCTTTTGTCCCATGTATATAGCCCTTCTAGAAGTACCCGTATTTTTTGCCACCTGAGAAGTAGCTATATGTATATATAATGTAAAATAGGATGGTTTTTGAAGAGTTATACGAAATATGAATAAAATATAGAATTATAAAGAGAAATTCAAGGTACTGCGTAGCCTAGTGGTTAGCGTAGTAGTCTCAAGCCAGGAGGTTATTGGATCAATGCTTGCCTGGATGTTGTTATATTTTCCTTTTTTTGGATTATTTTAAAAGTTTTTTTTTTTATTTTGTTTAAATGTTGTGTTTTATTTTTTTTTATTATATAACAGATAAATATTATTATAAAAGTTTAAAGAAAATTTCCAAAAAAAATATTCTTATAAATAGCTTGGAAAAATTCGCAAAAATTTTAATTTTCAAATAATGAAAAGGTTTAGTCAAAAACAAAATAATAATTTTATTCAAATATATGTATGTATGTATATATGAATGTTTTAGAATTAAAGATTTTAAAATTTTTCTTTCCAACATATGAATGTATTAGAATCGAAAATATTGAAATTTTCTGTTGGAACAATTAGAAATAAAATTACTAATACAAACATACATAATTATGAATGGATACCTGTTTTTTTAAAATTGTGGGTGAACATATAGGATTGAATTTTCCAAATAAAGAAAAGGTTTAATCAAAAACAAAATAATAATTTTTCTGCTTTTGTTATACAAAAATTTTTTCAGAAAATCTTAAAATAGGGCTATTTCGGGGCTAAAGAGTTCCAATGTCAGATTTTCCTGGGACCCTGGAGGCAAAACCCTATCTTTTGAGTAATTTATTTTAGAACCTCGCTTTGAGTTATATCGCGTAAAATCGAAAAATACGTTTTACAATATGCACTTTAAGCGATAAATTACTGAATACGCATAAAATATTTCGCTACTAAAATGCATGCATGTATGTATTTGAAGTTTATAATACATGCAAATAAAACGTGTGACTCTAGAATGAGTTAACACCAATTTTAACGTATATAGGGTACTGAATGCGATTTCTATGCGAAAAGTCCCAGGTTCGAACCCTGTAAAATGCGATTTGTTAGATGAACTTTTTTTTATTGATAATTTTATTTCTTTTAAAATGAAATTAAAAAAGCTTCTCTCTTACAAATCAATATCAGCGAGTTTTCGTTATAAATATTTTTTTGAAAATACCCTACTTGTAAAAAGTTTAATGCAATACAATAACATTTTCTTATAAAATTTTGCCCTAAAAATATATTGTCAAGAAGTTTAATGTACACTTACATATGTTTTGCTTACTAATACATTTTGCAGCAGATCACGAAAAGAATACATAACTAAATGCGTACGTACATGCTTATAAGACAGAGTAGATTTTATTAAAACTTTACAATTTTCTTAAGAAAGTGATCACTTTTTGTTATAACTCACATTTCCAAATATAAATTTACATACAATATTTATAAAATCAAAACGCTGAGTCTACTTGATTTATTAGAATGGTAAGAAATCATGAATATCAGAGCACCTTTCACCAGATGGCCTAATGCTTTACTTGTAATATTGTGGCCAAAGAAATCAAGGGTTTTGGAAAATGGTCCTAGCAACTAGAATATAATCTATGTAGACGGAAGCGAAATCCAATACAAATAACATCTGGCTTCAAAACCCTGGGAAGCTTGAGTCGCGTTCCTTAAACCGCAGGTAATGCCAGGAAATTCAAACAACCCGAACGGTGTGATAATTGCGGTTTTGTGAAAATCTTCTGGGACCACAAGTATTTGATGATATGCCCTAAATAAATCGATTTTGGAGAAATCTGTTAAGCTTGGAAATTCCTTTAAAAGTTTGCCGGAATCATTCGCCAAAGAGTAAGTTACAGGAATTGGGGTATCCACCGCCACCACCGAATTGAAAGGGATGTTGATGGGTCTATTAATTTTTATGAAATCAGCATAAAAAATTCGACAATTAACACGGGTGACGGACAAAGCTACGATATAAGCCTAGGTTTACCGAAATTATGTATCTATTTTAATACGGTTGGTTGCTGAAAGAAAAATATTATTAGCCTTCTTAGTATTCAAAAAGGAAGAGGTGAATAGTACCACAGACAAGTCAGTCCCTGTATCAATTTAAAAAATCAAATTTTTTTCAAAAATTTCTTTAATGATTAAAAATTTTTTCGAAATATAATTTTTTTTTTAGATGTACGAAAAGAAAACTCCTTTTTATTCGGAATAAAATACTTTTTGCTAATATATTTCGTGCGTATTAACATTATCAAGCTTAATTAGAAGAAATTCATCTTTGATAAAGTGCGTAGTTCAAAGATTGAGCTCAAAGATAAAAATGTCTAAAAGTTAGTTACCAGTGTATATTATTAATAGTACCTATCAAAAATTAATAAAATTTATAAAAATAATTTTGACAAAAAATACAGTCTAATATTGAAAAAAAAATTAAAATTTTGGGATACGTTTTTTTTAAATTTTTGTAAAAAGTATAGCTGGTCACTCTAATATGCTAACCATATAGTTCTATAATTTAATTTTAAATCAATGCGTTATCATAATATAATTAGTAATATGTAGTGTTTTAGCAACCCAAAAATTATACATGTATGCATTTAAATGTAACCTATAAAATCGTATTTATAGTGTGTAGGCACAATTTTGGTATTTAAATAAAGTTTAAAGAGGCAAACCAATAGTTTGTATTGTAGCACTTTTTCCTTCAACAATTGAAAATTTCGCTTTTAAATACAGTCTATGTATACCTATCACACTATTAAAATTATTTTCATTCATATACAAAACTATTTCTAGGATTGCATATATTTAGGATGAACGATTTATGCAGTCTTTGAAATAAAGCAAAAATTAATATAAAGTGGGGTTAACATAATGCTCGATTTTAAGAGTTAATTGTGTGAGTTAAGAAAAATAATTTTATTTTTTAATGTCATGGAATTTACCGTTAGCTTTTTGTGTTTATAGAAATTTGAAAAAGCTTGCGGTTTCGGAAATATAAGGTGTCAAAAATTCAAATTTTACAAATTTCAAGAGGCGATAACTTGAGATGGAAAAAAATTTTCTACTAACGAATGTCTAATTTATTAATTTCTAAAAGCCCCTAAAATTTTAAGCTTCTAAGCAAAAATTTGGAAAAATAAAGACTTTAGATAACGGTCAATTTGAACGGCCATTTTGTTTTTCTAAAGTTTAACTATAGTATACCGCGCTAGGGAAAGCAAGCCGCTGCCTTACTACGTTTACAAAATTTCAAAAATGCTTATGGTTTCATTGCAACAAATAGTTAAAAAAGGCCATTTTTAGGGTTTTGGGGGGGTATAACTTGTAGAGGGGGGAGATAGGTAAAAATTTTGTTCTACGGAAATAAGTTTCTATAGTAAAGATCTATGTACATACAGAATTTCAGCTTACTATTTTCAAGGGTGTAGAAGTTTTGTAAACAGCCACAGGGACAGGACGAACGGACGGACGGACGGTCGGACGGACGGGCGGACGGACGTACGGATGGACAGAGTGAAACTAATAAGCACTTTTTTTCAAAAATTTTTTGGAAAAGTGCTAAAAAACAAAATTTAAATAATTGAATGTACCTGATTTCAATAAATTTTTTTTGTTTTGTAAAGTATAAAAAATGAATATATAAGTATTATACTGCATGTTGTGTTATTGTTGCAATAGCAATCCTCCATATATAATTATTAGTTAATATAAAATGCAATTTTACATAATATAAAATACAAATTTTATATAAAATGCAATGTAGTTTTATTTTAAATAAATGTGCAAAGTATATTATAATATTTTAAAAAATCTGATGTGGTCAGCACATAACCGACCGCATTGTGTATTGTCTAGTTAAAAAAAAGTGTTACAGAATATTATAAAAATGTCTGTTAAATACTTCTTTCCAATTTCTAGGACATTAGTAAGCTTATAGTTAACATACTTAGAAAAATGTAAATTTGGCTCTTAGTAGAACTCAAATATCAAATTTCAAGAAATTCCATCAATTTGTTCTGTGGATATGGTGAAAAATGTAAAATCGGCGCGCAAATCAGTTCTCGAGAGGCGATCTTTCCAAAAAAGTTATATGTTCATTGCTTTAATATGAGGAATTCATATATTAAATATCAATGAAATCGGTTGATTATTTCTCTTTATATACACAAAAATGTATGTTTGGCCCGTAGTAAACGTCTAGTTGCCGATGCCTGATCTTTCCAAAAAATTTATATGCTCATTTTTTAATACGGGGAGTTCATATATTAAATTTCAATGAAATCGGTTGATTATTTCTCTTTATATACACAAAAATATATATTTGGCCCATAGTAAACGCCCAGTTGCTGATGCCTGATTTCTTCCAAAAGTTAGGACGTTACGCGGACGGCCGAGCTGAGCTTATATATGAAATTTCAAGTAAATCGGTTGAATACTTTCTTCAAAATGGTGAAAAATGTAAAATCGGCCCGTAAATCCGTTTTCGAGCCCTGATTTTTCCAAAAAATTTATATGTTCATTGTTTTAATATGAAGAGTTCATATATTAAATTTCAATGAAATCAGTTGATTATTTCTCTTTATATACACAAAAATGTATATTTGGCCCGTACTAAACGTCTAGTTGCCGATGCCTGATTTCTTCCAAAACAGACAAATTTTTGCGGACGGTCGATATATAAATAAAAATCGATATATAAAATTTCAAGTAAATCGGTTGAATATTTTCTTCAAAATGTTCAAAAATGTAAAACAGGCCCGCTAAAAAGTGCAGTGCCCGAGACCTGATATATACCAAAAGTTGATCGATCCGTGCCATGGTGGAAACAAACTTACATATAAAATTTCATCAAAATCGATTCAGCAGAACTTGAGATACACGCGTGCACACACAGACCGACAGACCGACAGGTTGCTAAAAATAGTTTATTTACACTTCCCTACTATGGAGAAGTACGTTCCCACTGAAAACTCGATATGCAAAATTTGTTGCAATCACATAACCTACCTATTGTTTACACAATACGGTCGGTAAAAAAACACAAAATGTTTGTAATTAATCTCTCTCTGTTTTATTAAAATTTAAGTAATACTTTAATACCATGGAGCTTCAATATTCCGAACTTTCTAAATGTCGTAAAAAGTTCGAGATAGAGAAACTTCGAGATAGAGCGATTCTCAATAAATAATACAAAAAATCCTGGTTTTTGCTTATATATTTAATTGAGATATGCTCTTAATCATAAAAAAAAATAAAAAAAAAACAATTTTAATTCAATGATAAATAAAATAGATATTTACATTATATGTTGTTTTAATAATGTAGTATTTACATATTTAATTTAAATGTCTAACATTAATATGATTATTATAAAGCAATATGTACATATTAGGTAGGTAGGGAAAAAATCTAATATTTTTGATGTTTTTGTTTCATCCATTTTTGCTTGAAAAATGTTTCAAATTCATCCAAGTATTTAAAAAAATTATATGGTATATTACTTTCAGTTAAGCACAAATTTTTGATAGTTTTTAACGCCTCCTGAATTGATGATGGATTTAGGTTTTATAATATCATCTTCGTTAAGTCTTTAAACACTTTAATTTCTTTGCTAGAATTTTTAATTAGCTTATCAATTCAAAACCTAAACCATTACAAAAAATTTACAGTTATTTTTATTAACTTTTATTTCGCTCCTGAGCAAAAACAAAAAACACACGCATACATAAATATAGCAAATTTGTTTTCTTTTTTTTACTTCCAAAAAAAAACAAAAGGTGTTTATTAGCACTTTTCCAAAAATTTTTTGAAAAAAAGTGCTTATTAGTTTCACTCTGTCCGTCCGTCCGTCCGTCCGTCCGTCCGTCCGTCCGTCCGTCCGTCTGTCCGTCTGTCCGTGTGTCTGTTTACAAAACTTCTACACCCTTGAAGATAGAAAGCTGAAATTTTGTACGTACATAGACCTTTACTAGAAACTTATTTCTGTAGAACAAAATTTTTACCTATCTCCCCCCCTCTAGAAGTTATATCCCCCCAAAACCCTAAAAATGACCTTTTTTAACTACTTGTTGCAATGAAACCATAAGCATTTTTGAAATTTTGCAAACACAGAAAGGCAGCGGCTGCTTCCCCTACCGCAGTATACTATAGTTAAACTTTAGAAAAACAAAATGGCCGTTCAAATTTACCGTTATCTAAAGTCCTTTTTTTCCAAATTTTTGATGTCGTTTTTCTTCCAAACCCCAGCCCGTAGAAGCTTGAAATTTTAGGAGCTTTTAGATATTAGCAAATAGTTTATTTCGTTAGAAGAAAATTTTTTTCCATCTCCACCCCCTCTCAAGTTATCGCCTCTTGAAATTCGTAAAATTTGAATTTTTGACACCTTATATTTCCGAAACCGCAAGCTTTTCCAAATTTTTATAAACGCAAAAAGCTAACGGTAAATTCCATGAAATTAAAAAATATAATTATTTTTCTTAACTCACACAATTAAACCTTAAAATCGAGCATTATGTTAACCCCTTTTTATATTAATTTTCGCTTTATTTCAAAGACTGCATATATTCGTCATCCTAAATATATGCAATCCTAGAAATAGTTTTGTATATGAATGAAAATAATTTTAATAGTGTGGTAGGTACACATAGATTGTATTTAAAAGCAGAATTTTCACTTGTTGAAGGGAAAAGTGCTACAATACAAACCATTGGTTTGACCCAACTTTATTTTTATTTTAGTTCGAGATGAAGAAACTTTGTGTATCAAGATGACATAAAACACTTCGAAATGGAGAAAATTTCGAGTTAGAGAGAGGTTCGAGTTAGGAAGACTAAAATATATGACAACAAATTTCAAAATGCTTAGGAAACATAAATAGTTCGTGCTAAAGAGAAGTTCATCTTATAGACAGTACGTGATAGAGAAGTTTGACTGTATTTGAAAAAGTATTTTATTCCAAATAAAAGGAAGTTTTCTTTTCATACCAATAAAAAAAAATTATATTTCGGAAAAATTATCAACCATTGAAGAAATTTTTTGAATTTAAAACATTATTTTTTTTATTCTCTTTACACATTTACAATTTGTTTAAAAAAATTAAATAATTTCAATATTTTCAGGCATATTTTTATTTGAATAAAATACATATTATAACTATTTAAAAACTATTTAATATTACCTATAACTAAAACATTTTACAAGAATGAAAAAAATGCAAAACAAAACAATAGAATAAGCTCTACATATACTTAACTTATATATTTCGATTTTAAAATTGTAACTTATAAATTTATATATTACTTCAAACACAACCTTAATCTGATATCTCTCAATTTCAATTAAGAAAAAATTTAAAAATGATAAAAAATAATAGTATGTTAAAAAATACTTCGTAAAAATGAAAAATCACTTCCACAAAGTAAATTTTACTCTACTTTGAAGTAGTGTTCAACTTGATATATTTTTATTACTCTCTTTTAAAGTAAAATCACTATACAGGATTAATTTTGCTCGATTTTGTCCAATCGAGTAAGATTTAATATGCCTTAGCGTATATACTGCATTAATTGTAGTAAGAATTATTCTATTTTTTAGCAATTTGGCATAAATTTTTACAGTGTGTTTAATCATTTAATTTTTAAAAAAAGTTTAAAAAAAAATAAATTATTTGTATTATAGTAAATATTACGTACCGTGAAGTCTTTTTTTTAATTTTCTGTTCTTTATTGTTGAGTGTTAGACAACACCGGCGGCAGACACCTTTTTGTTGGTAGTGATAATGGTAATCTTTTATTATGAGTTGTTCTTATGTTGTAGCTTGTAAAAACCGCTTTGCTTCATGTGATGCTTCTTTGACTCTTCTTTGATAATTATTTTTGAAAAATTTTTTCATATGAAAAATATAATTTCTGAATAAGACAAAAAATTTTTTTGTAATGTTTAAAAAGTCGTTGACAATACCTTGACTGACGAAATTATGTACATATATTTTTTCTCCTAATTTAAAAGGTATCACCTATCTTTTTGTAGTCAAGTTAATCAATTAGCCAGTTAAAGTTTGAAATAACCAAACTTAGGAAAATTCGTCGACATCAGCAGATGAATTATGTTTGTATAGAATTTTTTCAATAGAATATGCATTTTTTAAATTAGAAATTTTCAAATTTCTATAAACGCGGAAAGATAACGGTAAATTCCATGATCATTAAGAAATATATTCATTTTTCTTAACTCACACAAGTAATCCTTAAAATCGAGCATTATGATCATTATAATCCCTCTTTAAGTTAATTTTTGCTTTATTTTAAAGACTGCATAAATCGTTCATCCTATATATATGCAATCCTAAAAATAGTTTCGTATATGAATGAAAATAATTTTAAGGGCAATTAGGAATGTGCTGGTGTGCTCAGATAGGACTATCAAGATGGATTCGATTGGGTCATGCATTATCTACAAAGAAATACCTGTTCGAAGGGGTTTCCCCGCCAGAATGTCCTTTCTGTGGCGAAGTCCTTTCGATGAGGCATGTCTTTTTTGCTTGCGGTAGAACACAAACAATACTGCAAAGGTATTCACTAACGGTGTGGGAAGTCTTAATTCCGACCACTGGTAATATTGCAATAGTAGAGGAAATTTTTAGAATCTATAATCCCTGGCTTGGTATTTAAATTAAACGGCGTAGAGTTCGATTTCGAGAGTTCATTCGAATTGTTGCAATTGTTTCTCTCTTGGTATTAATGCAATTAGTCTCTTCTATAAAATTTAAATAATCATTTTCATTAAAAACAATATCTGTATAACGATTAAAACAATAACTTAATTATTGCATCATTTTTTAGATATGACTTTATTATATAAAGATAAAAACCTATATATATTATGTAACCTCCACTATTTTTCTTATGGTTATTCAAAATTTATAATGTGCATGATGTTATTTTTCTAAGCCCAGAATGGCCCTAGTAGCCGAGGGTGTAACTAATATATCCATATTTATAAGTTATATTACTCGTAGATGTAAATAAATAAATAAATAACAATTTTAATAGTGTGCTAGGTACACATAAATTGTTTTTAAAAGTAGTACTTTCACTTGCTGAAGGGAAAAGTGCTACAATACAAACCATTGGTTTGACCCAACTTTATTTGAAAATAGCTTTTCTATAATTTTTATTTTTTATGCACACATGAGGAGACAAAAATTTTGGAAATTATGCAAGATAGGTATCAGAGTTTATATAATCTTAGACTAGATTTTAAATATTTTAATTTGTAATCATTATATATATATAGCTACTTCTCAGGTGGCAAAAAGTACGGGTACTTCTAGAAGGGCTAGAGACATGGGACACAAGGCATTAGATAGGGTTTTGCCTCTAGGGTCCTAGAAAAATCTGACATTGAAACTTTTTAGCCCCGAAATAGCTCTATTTTAAGATTTTCTGAAAAAATTTTTGTATAACAAAAGCAAATTTTTCTTTTATATTTTATATTACTAGAAACGCAAACCATCAAATAAATAATACTTTTTATTATTAAAAACACAATTCAAGAACGAGAAATAAATAATATTCGAAAATATAATGATCTCACATATTTTAAGTTCGAAAAATCGAAATAAACTTAAATAAATATCATCTTTTATCAGAAATCAGATGTTTTGTGACATCTGAGTAATAATGCTTCATTTGTTATTGTTTTGAACATTATGTTTCGTCAGCAAGCTTTAAAAAAATATACATACAGAATACATGTACGTATGTAATACATTCATATGTACAAACATATATTTGAATAAAATTATTATTTTGTTTTTGCCTAAACCTTTTCTTTATTTGAAAAATTACATTCATATGTACATGCATACATATTTTTGAATACAATTATTATTTTATTTATACCTAAACCTTTTCTTTATCTGAAAACTTTATTTCTATATATTACCCCCATGATTTAATAATTATGTGTTTCTATATGTCAAACCACACTTTTGAATATTATTTAATTCACATAGAAAGCTTAAAAAAAATTAGTTAGGAAGCTTTAAAAAATATATACGAACATATTTATGTACTTAAAATTTTTGTGAATTTTTCCAAACTATTACAACAATATTTTTTGGAAATTTTCTTTAAACTTTTATATAACATTTATCTGTTGCATATTAAAAAAACAAAATAAAACAAAAAATTTAAACAAAATAAAAAAGAATTTTTAAAATAATCCAAAAAAAGAAAAATAATATAATTATCAGGCAAGCATTGATCTAATAACCTTCTAGCTATCAGACTACCACGCTACCCACTAGGTTACGCAGTACCTTGAATTTCTCTTTATAATTCTATATTTTATTCATATTTCGTATAACTCTTCAAAAACCATCCTATTTTACATTATATATATATAGCTACTTTTCTGGTGTCAAAAAGTACGGGTACTTCTAGTGTGGATAGAGACATGGGAAAAAGACATTAGATACTGTTTTGCCTCCAAGATCCCAGAAAAAGCAACAATCCCACCCGCCCTCTCCCTTCATCCCTCCCAAGATGCTTTTGGTTACAAAATAGTACTACATCCTGTACAAAATGGTACTACATCCTGTAGGGGTAATTTTTTATTTACTTTTGGTGGTATAAATATTGTATGTAAATTCATATTTGGAAGTGGGAGTTATAACACAAAGTGATCACTTTCTTTTTGTTTTGAAAATTTGAAAGTTTTAATAAAATCTACATTGTTTTATAATAAGTATATACGTACGCATTTAGTTATGAATTCTTTTCGTGATCCGCTGCAAAATGTATAAATGCAAAACATAAGTGTAAAGTAAACTTCTTGAAAATATATTTTTAGGGCAAAATTTTATAAGGAAATGTTATTCTATTGCATTAAACTTTTTTCAAATAGGGTATTTTCAAAAAAATATTTATAACGGAAACTCGCTGATATTGATTTGTAAGGGTAAAACTTTTTTAATTTCATTTTAAAAAAATGAAATAGTCAATAACAAAAAAGTTCATCTGGTAAGTCGCATTTTTGACCTTCCGAACTTGGGACTTTTTGCATAGAAATCGTATGTTATACGCATACCTATATACTATTACACTATATAGTATTAGTATTAACTAATTATACGTTCACGCGTTTTATATACGCATATGTATATTATAAAATCCAAATCCATACGTGCATGGATTTTCGTAGCGAATTATTTTATGCGTATACGGTAATTTATCACTCAAAGTGCTTATTGTCAGAGGTGTTTTACGATTTTATGCGACATAATTCAAAGCGAGGTTCTAAAATAAATTATTCAAAGATATTAAATCTCGAAGGAACTAATTATTTGTTTAATTATGTTCTTTTTGGTAATTATTTTTAAGATCATTTTTATATTAACTTTGGTATGGAGTTTGTAACTACTTAAAGGAGACATCTGCGGTATGGACATATATATATATTATTGCTCAGTGCAAAATTCTGCGTCGATTTAGACATGTCCGTCTGTCCGTCCGTCCGTCCGTCCGTCCGTCCGTCCGTCCGTCCGATCGCACGATAACTCAAAAACGAATAATGCAATCGACACCAAACTTTCACAAATTTTTTCTTTTGTGCCAAGGACGAGCCCTATTGTTATTGGACTAATTCGGACAACGGGTTCGTGTACCTGCCATACAACTCAAAGAGTTTATTTTAAATATTTTAAAAACTAATAAAGCTATAAATATAAAATTTTGTATACATGTGTATACAAAATATTATATTTATAGTAATTGCTACACAACAACGAAAGGTGCAGGGTATAATTCAATCGGTTTATACCGACTGAAACGTTTTTACTTGTTTATTTTAAGTTTTATCATATAAAATATTAGGAAAAAAACATATCTATATATACATTACGGGTGTGTTTTTGAAGAAAAAAAGTAAACTTAAAATATCTCACACAGAATGAAAAACAATTTTAAAACTACAGATATAATACTTGCAAGGTTTGCAATGCAAGCACAGTGACTAGTGTTTGTATGTAATTTTTTGTTTGAATTTGTTGTAGTATTAGGAAATTATTTTTTGTTCAAATATTAAAATAAAATGTGGTTACTAAGTGACCATAATACAAATAAATGCAGCATAATTTTAAAGGCCGATAATTACATATAGGATATTTCACGGGTTTAAGTTTTTACTTTGCGTCTACAGGGTTCCTTCATGATTACCCAGGATCCGTTTATTAATCCATTAATTTATTTTATTATAGCAAGCTGCGTCCTCAATTGAATTTCGTTGAAGTCTGAACAGCAAACGTGCAATGAGCAGTCTGTAGAGTAGCACTTTGCTTATATAAGCATATCGTACGCTTGCAGATACAGTTGTATTGGAATTTATAATGCACCTACCAGTAATAAGTAATGCAATTGTATTTTCTAGTCTAAGTGAGCTATTGAGTTAAAAACAGTTTGAGTAAAATAATAATACACTAATGTTTTTTTTTAAATATGCCACAAATATGTCCAAAAACAGTTCATTATTCGTATAAAGCGCATTTTCAAAAATATTTGAAGTAGTTGTCAAGAGGCGATTAAGTACATCTTTGTCAATGTATGGAATCTAGTCTAGAGAGCAATACGTCTTCAAAAATAAATTCTAATACCTTTACAGCTTGAGTCTGACCGATTTTATCATGATCATGAAATTCTTCTTTAAAAGCTTGGGAAAATGTATAGAAACTTTTCTATTCGGCAGATTGATTTCTTCAGGATCTGCTTAAATAACAGGTAACAGAGCGTGAGAATTGGTTGGTCAATATTGAGACCTGACCCTTTCAATATCTATATCAACGACATTTGGTTTTTAAATTAGAATGGACAAATAAGCTGGTAAGAAAAAGGTTTGTTTTATTTGAAAACAAGAAGTTTAAACATAGGGATGTTTACTTTAACGGTAAGCTTCTCGAGGCGGTGAAACAATTTAATTATTTAGGCGTGACAATTTACAGCAAAATGGTCTGAACATGTAAAACATTTAATAAAAAAAATTGCACCGTACATTTTCGTACTAAAATAAATGAGGAAATATTTGGATAGCAGTAATTTATATGTTATTTACAATTCTTTTATACTGTCGAACATAACTTATTTGAGCTCCATTTGGAACAGCACCTCCCAGGCAAATTTAGACAAAATAAATTTTTTACACAAAAAGTTTATTAGACTGATACATTATTTTTCATCCAGACACGCGATATCTATGCTCTATAACAAGAGGTACTTAAAGTTTTTCAAATATATGCACTTATGAAATATATTTAACGGCTTTCAAAATATTCAACGACTATATAAAACATAATTTTATTTTAAATAGTAATATAGATATTCATCATCACAATACTAAGAACAATTCGAACTTTTACTTAAGTCTTTTTAAAACAAAATAATAACCAAAAAAATAATTGTTTACATAACTGTTGAAAGTTACAATCAATTGCCTAAAAAATTGAAGAATATAGGTAATATAGGGATTTTTTAAAAAGAAATTAAGAAATATATTTTATCAGGAAAATTATATATATGCAAATTAGTTTGTTGTTGCAAATAAATGTAAATAATCGTTTTTTATAATAATTACATATTATCAAATAAATTTTTAGATTTGTAAATCAAATCATGGGTACTTGTCCGTAAAAAGTTGTAATAATTAAGCAAATAAGTCAAAAGTTCAAAACAAGGAAAAACAAGAACTCCAATATTTATGAAAACGAAAAATAGTAGCAGCTAGGGCTTTTAACAAATACAAAATTTAAATTAAAACAAGTAAAAATGTTTCAGTCGGTATAAACCGATTGAATTATACCCTGCACCTTTCAATTTCGTATAGCAATTACTCAAACCTGTGAAACCATTCTATAGAAATTTCACGGATATGTCTGATTTATAACTGGACACACAACTGCCAAGTTTCATGAATCTAACTTTATTTTTCCAAATATTTAAACTTTTGGACTGGTATGTGAGCTACTCGAACCTGTCAAGCAATTCCACCAAAACTTCAGAAATATATCTGGCCTATAACTCGACACATAACTGCCAAGTTTCATGTATCTGACTATATTATTTTCCCAAATATTTAAAATTAGTTTCGGGAGTTGTATGGCAGGTACCCGAACCTGTTAAGCAATTCCTCAAAAACTTCAGAAATATATTTGACCTATAATTGGATACATGACTGACAAGTTTCATGAATCTGACTTTATTATTTTTCCGAATATAAAAAATTTGCTGTATGAGTTGTATGGCAGCCACCCGAACCGGTGTAGCTATCCCATTATAATTTTTAGAGCATGTGTAGAATATAATTGGACACATGTATACAAAATTTTATATTTACAACTATATTAGTTTTTGAAATATTTAAAATAAACTCTTTGAGTTGTATGGCAGCTACCCGAACCCGTTGTCCGAATTAGTCCAATAACAATAGGGCTCGTCCTTGGCACAAAAGGAAAAACTTGTGAAAGTTTGGTGTCGATTGCATTATTAGTTTTTGAGTTATCGTGCTATCGGACGGACGGACGGACAGACGGACATGTCTAAATTGACGCAGAATTTTGCACTGAGCAATAATATATATATATGTCCATACCGCAGATGACTCCTTCAAGTAGTTACAAACTCTATACCAAAGTTAATATACCCTTCACGAAGTGCAGGGTATAACAAAAAGATATTTGTATAATAACTATTTTTTTTAAATTTATTTACTATTAAAATTTCAATTCATAAAACTTATGTTGAAGTATATGGTAATGCTTATCAAAAATAACAAAATATATTGTATTTATAAATGAATTTACAATAATTGTAAATTTTAGTTGTAAATTATGTTCATAAGGAAAAAAAATATTGTATAACTAAATTTAACTAAATTTGAATAATACGGTAAATGAAAATATGGAATTAGTGGTACGGTAATCAATACCGTTCATGCTGAAAGTTTTTTTTAGATATACGAAAAACACCTAAACACAAATAAAATTTTTTTCAGATGTATGAAAAGAAAACTCCCTTTACTGAGTCTCCCTTGAACAAAACGTTTATTGACATCAAACTTAAATAATACGGCGACTGTAAATGTAATTTCGTCGCTCAAAATTTCATTTAATATTTTCAATATTTGCTTTTCAAAAACTAAGCATAAATGCTTAAAGTACTTTAGCTTATTTTTTATACTTATTGTATCTTAAAAATTAAGCATACAGTAAGTAGAATAATGATAATTCCAATAAGAAAATAATAACAACGACAGTATTAAAAATAATGACAATAACAACATAAGTGGCATTAATGCGAATAATGTTTCTAACACTGATATAGATTGAAATAACAATGTGAATGATACTAACGATGTTAAATTTAAAAATTTTTAACTAATCTTTTAACTAATTTTTAACTTTTATCTGAAATTTGGATTTTTGAAAATAAAATAAATAAAGTTGTGTGAAACCAATGGTTTGTATTGTAGCACTTTTCCCTTCAGCAAGTGAAAATTCTGCTTTTAAATACAGTCTATGTATACCTATCACATATTCTAAAAATTATTTTCATTCATATACAAAACTCTTTCTAGGATTGCATATATTTAGGATGATGCATACATGCAGTCTTTGAAATAAAGCAAAAATTAATATAAAGAGGGGTTAACATAATGCTGGATTTTAAGGTTTAATTATGTGAGTTAAGAAAAATAATTATATTTTTTAATGTCATGGAATTTACAGACTTTAGATAACGGTAAATTTGAGCGGCCATTTTGTTTTTCTAAAGTTAACCTTTAGTATACCCCGCTAGGGGAAGCAAGCCACTGCCTTTCTGCGTTTGCAAAATTTGAAAATTATGGTTTCATTGCACTAAATAGTTAAAGAATGGCATTTTTAGGGTTTCGGGGGTATAACTTCTAAAGGGGGGGAGATAGATAAAAATTTTGTTCTACGAAAATAAGTTTCTAGTAAAGATCTATGTACATATAAAATTTCAGCTTTCTATCTTCAAGGGTGTAGAAGTTTTGTAAACAGACACACGGACAGACGGACGGACAGACGGACGGACGGACGGACGGACGGACGGACGGACGAACGGACGGACGGACGGACGGACAGAGTGAAACTAATAAGCACTTTTTTCAAAAATTTTTTGGAAAAGTGCTAAAAAGCATGGTCTGCTAAACCATGATTTTATGGCAAATACGAATATTATGTATTGGTGGTGTTGGTTTACTTGTAAGTGATAAGTCTGTTTGTGAGAACGTAGTTAAATTAAATTTTCTTTCGTTCGATGTTGAAATTACCATACGGTTTTAATAATGAAACTTTTACGCTTGTTTGTAAGTAACACTGTGAATGAATTTTTTGAAGAATTCATGAGTCTTTAATTTTTATGAGGAGAAATTATACTGCAAGTGGGAATTTAATAATTTTAGGTAACTTTCTTTCTTTATTCAGTTATTCATATTATGTAAATATAATTACAAAAATTGTAAAATAAAAATTTTATAATATAATATCATTTGTATAAAATATACTACAAAGTAAATCTACTTGTATTAGTTGTAATGTATAAAAATGTGTAAAAATGAGTTGACGGCCTCGCTCATGGTGCCTATTTAGGCGCATGGCAGTCAATAATTTTTATACATAACAGTAAAATATAATAATTTCATTTATTTTATTCATTTATTTTGTATGATTCATTTTATTATGGTAAAAAAGTAAACAAAAATTAGAAAAAATAATATTAGAAAGACAAACAAAAGCGAAAGGTTTAAGTCATTTTCGCAAAAGCGACGTTTCGTTAATAACAATATGATGTGTCTGAAAAATATAGTCACAGATAACGACCACAGCACAAGCAATGCCTATCAACAAAAAACCAGCATCAATAAAAACAAGAACATAAAGTAGAACAATGGTTTCCCAAAGAGTTATTTGTTCATACAACTACATCAAGAACCAACTATACTACACTGTGTTTTGAAAACTTTTTGAACTTTTTGAAAAGCAATGAAACGCTTTTTGCAAATCAATAAAAACACAGGCCATAAGTCTCTTTTGATCCAAACCTTTTTTAACAAAATTTGTCAGAGCCAAGCAAGCAGTCTATTTGCAACTATGTATCTTCAGTCTATTTGTAACTATAGTTTCAAAAACCTCAGAAAACGTACACTAAACTGAAATTGGTCTATAGTTCGTAGGCTTTGTAGTGTCTCCCCCTTATAAATAGGCGTCACTGCCGCTCCATTTAAAGATCAGGGAAAAAGCTCGTCTCAAAATCTTTATTAATAAATTTAACCAATAAAAGGGCCAAGCTATCAGAAAAAACACAAAGAAATTTTGCAGAAATTCAATCTGCACCTATTGCAGTTGAAACCTTGAAAGAATTAATAGCAGTCAAAAAATAGCTCGTATTCTCCCACCAAAGCCAGCCAAATCAGTGTTGAACGTGACATACTTATATGTCATCCACAAAATGTACGAACATAGTTCTGAACATTTCGATTACTGTTATCCAACAAATTGATATTAAAATCAACGCTTTCGTATAAGGCTAAGTAATTTCGTCAATTCTATGAATAAAATCTTGTTCTCTAGTACTGTGCGATCTATAGCAAGTGAAAATATTAATTCTATGTTGCACCAAATTTATAATTAGGAAATTTGAAAGCGAAAACTCCTCTTCATGAACAAGTTAACTACAAATATTTTTTACTTGCTTAAAAAATTTTTAATTTTTCTGCCTTTAACTCGTTCCTTCGATTACCTTATCCATTTGTTCTGAAGTTGTAAGAAGAAGGAAGGATGTATGATTTTTATGCACATTTTGTATTTCCCAATAAGGTAAGTTGAGTAGTGTCGGCTAACAAAAATGTTATTAAAAGTAATATAGGTTGATACATTTCAACAATTTGAATTATCTCATTTCGGTTATTTATACGTTACTTATAAAATTGTTTCAAATAATTTCGGTTAGTTTTTAAGTTATTAAAAATAAATATGTACGTACCTACTTCCAATAAATTTTTTTTTTAAATAATTATTTTAAAACTATTTCAATCATGTTATATTGAGTGCTTCAAAAATTTTCTGTGCTCTTTTTTCATATTTTATTATCAGGTAGACAAGAGCAATCTATTTATAAAATGTCCCTGCATGTGTATGTATTACCTATCTTAATTCTAAACGGAAAGAATATTACATAATGAACACAAAATTTAAAATATTATTTTACTGTCGGAATTTTTGATTCATTTGGTAAAATACCATTTATTTCAAAAATAAAAAAATAGGTAATTGATATAAATGATAGTAAGTTTTTAATATTTTTTCAAATAAAATTCAAATAGAGGTAAAACTTAGGAGTGCATATAAAATTTGTATTTAAAGTAATATTTGATTGTATTTTAGATATTATTTTGTAATTCCCTCTTCAAATTTTTTCTTTACTATGTATTTATATCAATATTCAATAATTATCTTTCATTAATTATATTTTCAACTTGACACCACAGTTACTGCCCATATCTTGAGTTAACTTACCCTATGAGAAAAAAAGCTATTCACTTAAAAATAATGAAATGCTTTCAGTAACATATAAAACGTTGAAAGCGAAGGATGTGCTTGTTGTTTTTCCGCTTTTTTTTAAATTTTAAAATAATTATCAATGGAAATATTAATATATTTTTTTGATTTTTCAAATATATTTTCTAAATTTTACCTGCTTTATAATAAGTGTGAATTAATTTTAATATTTCTTCTCAAAAAATAACCACTTGGATTTAAAAAACCCCATATAAAATAAGGTCGTGCTTTCAAGTTTCTCTCTGAGCATTGGGACTTGTTAGATATAAAGACATTAAAATAGGTGATAAACGACAAATTTCAAAATATTTAAAATAGATGTTTTTTGGCATTAGAATTGTTTTTATATTATCCTATATTAAAAATAATTTAATTTTACCCATACAAAATGTCGTTGAGTGTTGTGTGTGCATGTACATAGGCATCATAAAAAACATTTACATCAAGAATTTTCTTTAACAGAAGGAATTTTAACAAGTAAAAATGTTTCAGCTGGTCTAAACCGACTGAATTATAACATGCAAGTATCTGAGTATAATAAGTTGTTTACTATCTGAGTATAATAAGTTGTTATTGAAATATTTGGAATTTGCTTTCATGGTTGTATGGCCGTTTCTCTAATTGGCCAGACCATTCCACAAAAACTTCCCGGATATGTCTGACCTATAACTGGACCTCTGACTGCCAAGTTTCATGAATCTAACTTTGTCAATTTTTCAAATTAACTCTTTAAAATTAACTTTTGTAGTTTCATGGCAGCTACCCGAGACTGTCGGGCCATTAGAAAATCTTCAAGTATATGTGTGACTACAATTGGACTCACGACGGCCAAATTTCATGCAGTTGCTTTATTATTTTTCCCAATACTTAATATTGGCTTTGAAGGTTGTGGAGCTACCCGAACCTGTAAAGCCATTGTACCAAATTTTATGAATCTAGCTTTATTATTTTTCCAAATATATAAAATTGGTTATGGAATCGTATGGTTTGGTAAATGCACCAAGCAGTACAGACATTTCATTAAAATTTTTGGTGGAATAATTAAAATATAATTGGACACATGTATACAGAATTTCATATTTGCATCTTTATTAGTTTTTGAAATATTTAAAAAAATCTCTTTGAATTGTATGTCTCTCCAAACTCGTTGTCCAAATTGTTCGAAGACCAAAGAAGCAACTTGCGACAGTGTGGTTTCCTTGCTTTTTCTGTTTTTGAGTTACCATGCGATCGGATCGACGGATGGACATGTCTAAATCAACGCAGACTTTCTTAGTTGCGCAAGAAGCTTTTAATTTTTTTCAAAACGAAACAATCCCTACAACATGGAAAAAAGGAGTAACAGGAGTAACACAAAATAAACTTCAAAATTCAAAGCAAAGCCAGATTAGGAATAAACAGGCTGGATTTCGCCCAAAAAGAAGTGGAGCAAGCACATGAATGAAGAACACCTCTATGCTTCATATCGTTGATTTCAAGAAGGATTGGGACTCATATTCACCATATTATTAGATGATGTCTTGAGGGAAGTAAGCAGTATTGAAAGAGGCATCTATTAGTCAGATGACAAAAATTTGGAGGACCTTGATTTCGCAGACCACATGTATATGACAATTCATCGAATGCACAACTAACTACTGTTATCTAGGAAGTATCATCACGCCAACAAGCGGTACTAATGAATATGTACAGAATAGGCTAGATGAAGCTAGAACAGCCTTCGGCAGACATTGTCTCATATGGAACAGCTCGAAAATATGTAGATATACCAAGTTAAGTCTATTCAAATCATGTATAAAATCTACATTAATATACGGCTGTGAATCATGGTTACTCACCAATTCCATTAGGAATAAAGTGCAAGTGTTCATAAATAAACACCTAAGAATTATATGCCGAATATTCTGGCCGAACAGAATTTGGAACAAAGATTTGTAGCAACTAACAATTGAAGAGCCTACAAATCACCCGAAGACAATGGAAGTGGTTTGGTTGTACATTAAGAAAAGAAGAATGCATAACAAGAATAGCGTTGACCTGGAATCCTCTAGCGGGGTCCAAGCCACGAAGTAGACTCAGAACATGGAGAAGAACAGTACTGCAAGCACTAAATAGATACGGAATCTCGTGGGATGAACTAAAAGAACTAGCAATAAACAGAGAATAATGGAGACTTCAAGTTGAAGCCCTAAGCTCCCAAGTTTTGGAGTAACAGGAATAAAAAAAAATAATTTGTATATTACTCGAATATTCGTCAAAATGATATTGTGGTTCAATCGTTGCTATTGAGATTTTAAAAAAAGTGAATAATATATGTTATTAAAATAAAAATATTTTTTAAAAAATTTATGTTTAATTGACATCTTAACATTTTGAAAGAAATGAAAATTTATTTTCATCATGTGATTTATTCTATTGTGATGAGTACACCAGTAATAGTAGTGAAGACGGGGAAAATGCTAAATATTGGAATGATACAAAGATGTATAACGGATCAATTAAATTCATTGGTTATCAAAAACTGAATCAGCATAATTGATTTTTTATTGAAGGTCCCAAGTGGTTAACTCCACAGCAAAGTTCGCCCACATTTTCTTCAATATACTTTTATTATAAGGTAACACCACCACGAGCTACCTCAGTATTCCTTTCTATTAATTCTACTACTTTTGCATCTGGATTTCTCTTAATTAGTTCTACTGCTTTTTCGAACTGCTCCCAATTCGTTTTTTTAAACTAAAAATTTATAAATCAGCACATTATGTATAAACAAACGTTACTTTTGTGTTGCTATAAAAAAAAAAAACAAATACATATTTTTATTAAAGCTTTGAATTTTATTTTTTTTTAAAGTTTTTACAATGTTTTGAAAATTACTTTTAGTCACATACAATTTTTATTTGACTATTTTTGACATTTCTCTTTAAATAATTTTATTTGCTTTACGAACCATAAAATCACTTAGGTGAATTCGAAAACAATGATATAATATCCCTAGTAGTTTTCGAGTGATAAAAATAATTCCGTATTGTGTATCTCGTTTTTTTTAAATGGGTATAAAATTTTAAATTCACTTGGTTTTTGAAAGTCGGAAGTTCAGTCGATAATTTGAGAAAAAGTACAAATATCCATTTAGAAAAAGGAGTAATCTTATTGGACAAATTAAATATCCATTAGAAAAACGGAGAATTCTGATTTGAAAGTGAATAAAACAGATGCAGTAGAGCACGGATAAGTGTACACTCTCGGGGATTTTGAATGTACAAATTTACACTTACACGTAAATGTACTTTGAATATTAGGAAATTTAAAAATAGCAGTAATATATTTTATTTTTTTCGCAAAATCTTGTTTTTAATCTTTTCTTTTTAAGGTTTCGGTTTTTTTCATGATTTTTGTTAATTTATCCTGTGATTAAATTATTCTAGACGCGATACTAATATTAATTCCATATTTAACTGCTACTTCTTTTCGATTTTTTTTTTCATTTTGAATTTCTTTTAGTAGTTTTATTTTTTCATTAATGATCAATTAAAGTTTTATTTAAAAATTCAGTTTATTCTTTTTACCCGTACGAAGACCGAAGGGTATACTAAATATGCCTTACCGTTTGTAACGCTAAGAAATAATGTTCCAAGATATAGACTCAAATGTATGTTTTTGATCAGTGTCGATTTCTGAGTCGACTTAATTTTTGGTTGTCCGTCTGTCCGTACGTCCTTTCGTCTCACCGATACCTCGAAAACTAATTGAGCTAAGTTCACCAAATTTTCACAAATGTATAGTAAATGCCAGAACCCATACTTAAATTGGATATGGTCGGGCTACTATTTCGGGTAGCTGCCATACAACTTCAAAATTATTTGACCATATCTCAGAAACTATAAAAGCTGTATTATTGAAATTTCACACAAGCGAATATACTAGCAGGGCCAATGTACTTGATGAAGGTCGTTGAAATTGCTTGGCTTTTTCTCGTAGCAGCCATACAACTGCAATATAGCAGTTCGAGCATGTCGTAGAAAATATTGAAAACACAGTGCTGAAATTTTTCATAAATTAATATAGTAATTCGACAACTTAAAGTCATAGTCTGTTCAACAGTTAGCTATGGTATATTTATTCCCATTTACAAATTCGTACGAGTATCAGAGAGTTGACAGGGTCGACTCTATTTTCTCGTTTGCAAATATAGTTGATTCCAAAAAAATGTATAAATCGCATCTGTTACATTAAAATAAAGATGTTTTGCCTCTGTTTCACAATAGCTTCTATAAAGCCTAAAAATAATATAAACTATCAACTCAAAATAAGAAGAAAGTTTTAAAAATTACTTTTAATTACTTTTTTTTCAAATTATTTTTCTAATAATCCCGAATTTTTGACTTGCTTGTATGTTTTCTTTTTGACTGCATTGTCTTATAGTTGGTAAATTTGTGGTTTTGTTGACTGATATCAGTTCTGATTGTTTTGGTAGTTTGCGGAAGTTTAAAAGTTAAAGTTTCAACTGTTCTTGAATTTTGGAAGAATATATTCAATGATTCAACGCACAAACGAAAATAATTACTGATTACGTTCCTACATGACCAATGGTGCAGTGGTTATTCCACTGGTCCTTTCTTCATCCGAAGATTCTCGGATTCAAGGTCCAGCCAGGTCACCATAAAAGTTATATTCAATGTTATATACATTACATTATGTTATACACATTACATTAAACATATTATACATATAAACTAAATACCATTTTTCAATAATATGCAATATTAAAAAATACGAGGAAAATAAAATAGTAAATATTAATAACCTTAAATGTTTAATATAAAACTACAACAGCCCTATACAGCTAATAGAAACATTTTTTTTTTTTTTTTTTAATAAAAAAAAATTTTCCTATTAGCTGTACGATCTCCAGGCTGTTAAACACGCATTGCTAATTTCTTGTATAAAACTAAAATTTTTTGTAGGAACCGATATGGATTCTTGAAAGGTAAACCCACAGAGGATGCACCTTCAGAGCCTAGGTTTTCATGATTTTGTTTCAAATTAGATGGAATCTTGTCTTGGGAATAGTAAACAAAGTTTTAGAATCGAAACTTATTTTAGTAATTTTGGAAATATGAGTTTTGGCGTACCTCAATGAGTTGATCAGGAGATGAGAATCGAATCATCTTGATTTGATCAGGAGATGGTTTTCTGGTCATCAGTTGGAAATTAGTAATTAAAATAAATTTATACTTTACAGTTTGAGGAATAAATAATATAATTTGGATTGTACCACGGGTTCGCATAGGTTAGCAAATTATTTCATGGATGATTCTTTGATCGTTTTACTGCAAAAAATAGTGTGGGTGGGAGGGAGTTACTTATTTATTTATACGAATGCAGATATACTTGTTTAAAAAATATATGCTTATAACTTTGGAACAATGCGATATGGAGTTACCATCGCGTGCTTCTTTTACAGACGATTGATTGTTCTTTATTTTCGGTCTTACAATAAATTTAATTTGAGTCAAAGTTTTCGGGATAAAGCTCGTCAAAATCAGAAAAATTTCCTCTATCTCCATAGTTTTGCCAGTAAAACGCGTTAAATGTGTTTTAAAAATATGGAAAAAATGCATATTTCATACATCAATGAATCACGGTTATAAGAGCTTTTATAATGAATTCTATAACATTTTTTAACAATAAAATCAAATATTTTTATTTTTTCTCATATTAATTTTACAGTTAGATGGAGCCACATATTTCTCAGAAACAAAAATTTGTGGAGGAGGTGTTGGAAGGAATATTGCTGAAGGAATTTGGAAACAATTTGGTAAAGTAAATTTTATATCCGTCATTGGAAATAATGAAATGGGAGAAAATATAATCAAAAATATACCACCAAAGTATACAAAATATGTTAGAAGACTTAAAACCTGTGCGACATCAATTTGTAATGTCGTTGTTGATAAAAATGGAGAATGTAAAGTAGTTTTCGGTGATATGAAAATTCATAACGAAATTTCATTTCCAGAGGTAAATGTAGCTTTAATTAATTATATTCTGTTATATTATTCAGCACATACATAAATATACATATACAGATATACTGAATAAAGGCTGTCTAACAGATTAAAGATTTGTTGTCAATTTGACTGTTTTAAAGTAGTACAATCTGAAAAAAGGATAAGTGATTTTGGTAGTGTTAACAAAAATGTCAAACCAGAACCAAGTTCCAAAAAGTTGATTGATTTCTACAGAAAATAATATTAGGATGCGCTTAGTGTGAAAATTCATAAGTGATAATTGCGCTATGTCAATTTACGAGAAGTTAAAATTTTATAATTTGTTAAAAAAAGATAATTAAAATTTTAAAATTTTACTTTAATTCGGAAAATTCAAACATAATATTCCGATTTTATTGGCTATAACTTCCATAATTATTAACCGATTTAAAAAGATATGCAACGTAAATAAATAAATAAAGAAAGAATTCTTAATTTTAAAGAAACAATGTGTAATTTTAGGCGCTATTTAGAAAGTTATTGAGGAAATAAGTCAAAAAAATGTCAAATTTTTCACAAAGTCCCCAAAAAAGTTTCACAAAATTGTCCCATATTTCTAATTATAACAAATTACAGGTTCATCCTTTATATAGTTTAAAATGAGTAATTGTAAAATAGATTCTTAATAACTCTTGTTCTATTATAGCCTTATTGCTTTCACCATTGGTAAATGACAGAGATGTATATGTTGCTGGAAAATCAATTCCGTTTTGTTTTGCCTTAATATGGCGAAATAAATTTTGGGTGCATCAGTCGTTATTATAAATGGTTTTGTAAATGTGCTAATAACAAATTTTTGAACAACCAAAAACAATTAGGTTATTCTTATATAGAAATGGTTTCTCGTGTGTTAAGCCTGCAAAAGCAAACGACATAATACACGTAAGCGAATTTTGGGCTCCTATTAGCCCAAATGGAAATCGGTGAATCTTTAGATCATAGAATCTGTAGAAACTGAGGTATAATCGCGAATTTCGCCTAGTGGTATTTGGTGAAATCTACTCTGTAAATTTAAAATTGAAAACCATTTTGCTGAAACAAACGGTTCCACTATTCTATCTACTATGAGTTTATCAACTTGCTTCTTACGTTCGTCTTTTTTTGCATAAAGCACCCTATAATTTTTTACGTAGACTGGATTCTACAACTGCAGGATTTGTTCTTCAATAGGAACGATGTCGGTTTTTCTATTTCATGTCAAAATTATATCAAAGTCATTGTAATTCAATCGGTTTTTCAAATGTTAAGTGTTTTCTTCACCGTTAAGGTTTGGGTGTAGATTTAGGCACTTTACCTAAAGTTTTTATATTTCCCCCAGTTACACAATTAATTGTCATTTGCATTTACTGCGCAATATGGCTTTACAAATTTGTATACTAAAATCTAAATTTTTGGACTAGTATCTATTAGAAAGTTAAATGTACTGAAACTTTCTGTCTCTAACTGTACGAAATTACATTACTCTCCTGTTTACAAATTTAAAAAATTGCAAATACTCCTGGTCTTAGTCATATTGCCTTTGATTCCTTTCTCCAATGGAGAGGGGAACTAGCGCATGGGTTTTTCCCTGGTTCTGTATTATTCTAGCCAGTCTATTTCTTCTGTTAGCGTTGTTGATTGCTCTACGTCCTCTAGTATTTTGAAAGTTGTTTGTATTATTTGAATAACATAAATTAAAATGGTATTGTAGATTGTAGATTTCTAAGAGAACCGAGTGGAGCAGGAGTATCTCCCAGCCACCGACGCCATTCGCGACTTATTGTAGCCTGGGGTTGCACAAAGTCCGCCCCAGATCCCCTCAGCGCCGGTAAGTCAGCCAATTCCACAAATGCAGGAAGGCAGCTTCAGACCAGCTTGGATGTAACCTTGCCCGTGTGAAGCACTAAAACCAAAGTGCCTTCAGCAACATCTTTTTGCAACGGAGATGAAAAGTGTGTCGTCAGTTATGGTCAACTTAATGATTCTATCCTATAGAATCCAACTAACCTATGTGCCAGTGGTCGCATCAATCCCGCGTTTGTGCAGCGACTCGCATATCACATAATATGGGGTGTTGTCAAAAGCACCCTCAATATCAAAAATTGCCACCTCTCGCACGACCAGTGAGTTCTCGAAGACCCCTAGTAGACCGAACTGGAAGTTCTTATTTCAACAGAAGTTCACTAAAAGTTCTTCAACTGTTCCTCTGGATTGGCATAGTCACCCGGGAGATAGGATTAGCATACGACAAACTCTGTCCAATCCTCGGAGGAGCTCACCTTCACCAACGCAGCTATCTGGAGCTTGGAATGGAGATTCTTGGAGCAGTAATTTGGAATGGAAAGATATATAAGTCTTTTACGAAACAAGATGCAGGCCCTTGGCCTACCACTAATTATTAATAACAATAATTGGGCATGTTAGGCCCTTAATTTGATCCCTCACTATATAAGGCTCTTGGATAAGGCCGATGTGATCCTTCACAAATCTATGAGTCAGAATATCCGTAGATGCCCTGGCATGCTGCAGATTTATTTGGTTGCACCTCACAGCCTTTTTTCCCTTTTGGCCTTTTTGACTTGCGCGTCAGTGAGTTTGCTCTTTTCCAGCCCGCCCTCCTACTTTACCCTCCTACTTTATCGTTCTTGTTGCTGTAGTTTTTGCTTGAATATCCATTTGTGATCCCAAGAGTAGCGTAGGAAATACGGTTACCCGAGAGTTCGCATAACGACAACGGTCCCTCTTACCCACACAGTCATCAGCACATGATGTCCCACCTTGACTTGAGACACCTGTCGTTAGCTGACGTATAGATATCTGGCTGAAGTCACAAAGCAAGGGATTCGCCGCGAGACATGACCACGACACGAATGTAACTTTGCTCATTTCAATCACCTTTCTATTCCCCGCCAGTACCAGGACCCACCACTTGGAGGTGACAGTGCGATTTTAAGCCCAGCATAAAATTATTGCTTCTGTGATTTGCATTCCTTTCATTGTTATTATACTAGGTATTCAAGTTTCTACCCAAATTGTGGTAGTCCGCTCGCAAAAGAAATTTAACTCGATAATTTTCTTTAGCGCCGTTAAAGTGAAAGACGTTAGCACCCGAGTTGCTCGTTTTTGTCGAATTTAAAGGCTCTTAGAACTTGGTTACTAAATTGTCGACTTCATTACATTCTTGCAGTAGTGTTGTTTATGCTATTACTTTAGTCGCGAAATTGCTTTTAATTTGAGAGTTAATGTCTCTCAAATCGTGTTTTTGGGCATTTTTTCTCGCATCCCTTCATTTCTGTATGGTAAGATCAACTAGTCGAATTTATGGACAAGTCTTTATTATTAATCACGTTTTTTTTTGAGCTCGTCTCTAAATTACAGTTTTTTAAACTGCCTTATCTCTTTGAACAATTCGTCATTTCCTATATTAAATTTTTGTGAGTCTAAAAAATATTAAGAAAAAAAGAAATTCGGTTTTTTCTCAATCTATTAACCACAAAAAAAGTACATTACTCGTCCTAATGAAAAAATTAAATTTTATTTTTTTATATGAACACGATTCAGTATTTCACTAAAGATCGTTCAGCCAAGGGTACAACAAATATTTTTCCAAATTTTATTTTTTATTTTCTCTATTATTTTATTTTTAAAAAGCATACATTATGTATTTCAAAACTTTGTTTTTATTTTCATGTATTTATCATCATTGTAAATCATTTTGCAAAGCATATTTCAAAATCTTGTTTTTTGTTATTATTATTATTTTAATAGTGTTATATTTTAAAAGGAATATTCCAAACATCTAAATAAAAGTAAAAATAAATCTCAGTGATAACCTGTACTGCCCTTTTCTTTGGTTTCTTGTTAATGTCATTGTTAATTATCTACCAAATTGCAACTATTAGAATGATTAGCAGTACTTCTAGTACCAATCAAATATTAGATATTAATATTAATTTAGAATTAACTTTAGCCTCTGGTTTACATTTTGTACTTGTATATCCAATAAGCTATGACAGTAATTTGTTATGATTGTATGACAAGACACAATAACGTATATTGGTCAATCGTGACAGCCAAGATTTATTTGCTGTTCCTTATCTTCTTGGATTTTTAAGCAGTTTTGAATATTTTCAATTTTTTCTAGTTGTTCTGGAATATTGATTGCCTTAACAAAATAACTTTCAAAATTATGACTTCTATAGTGATATGAATGTATTTTACTCAATTAGGTTTAATCTCTTGTATTCCACTCTTTACTAAATTAATCAATAACGAATTTTTTCCATACCGCCGTAACGACTTGATTGGTTACAAATGAATAAATCCAATCATAAGATTTGTTGAGATCTTTCTCACAAAAGGTTCTTCACCCCTGACTTGATTTTTAAATTATTGAAAAACACTTTCTTGAATATTATCATACTCTCTTAAACTTGGCTTAATTATGTATATTTAAATTACCTACATAATGATTCACTTACACATTGGTAATTTAGTTTAATTTCGAAAAATGAATTAACTGTAAAATTCATTTTTCTCTCATTATAATAGGTATAAATGATTTGAAATTCTATACTTACTTCCCTATTCGATAAATGGTCACAGTGCAGTTAAGTTGATTTAAAATAAGCATGTGTTTTTTTAAGTTTCATAAAAATAATTATAAGTGATTTAACTTATTAAACTTATTTAATTTTAAGGAACATTAAAAATAAATTAAAAATAATAATAATAATTATAAATGAGTTAATACTTAAAATAAGTAAAATGTGATAATAATAATTACAAATGAAATAATAATTTGAAAAATAAATTAATAAAATAAAAACATAAAATGGTCTTCTTGTTTAAATAACCAGGAAGCCATAGATTCTGATGGTGAAATCCATTCCAATACAGATTTTGGCATTACGAATTCATAGTTTTCGAACGCCCAATTAAAATTCATAAGGCGTCACATGCGCTGATGGCTACTCCTCTTTGGAATATAGGATGAGTTTGTTGGAATAATCAATTTTCATCATCCAGTTCTAAACATTTTGTAGATTCAGCTTTTCGTCATTGTGTAAAATTGATCTCGATGGCAGTTTGTGACCCATTATCTAATTCACGGATTCGGTTTATTTCTTCCTTTTATTTCGAATAATGTTTATATTTTGGCTAATGTTTCTTATGTTACGGGCAAATGTGGAAATGGAGTATTCCATAATACGATTTGATTCTTACTATAATTAATGTGGTGATATAAGTTCAAGATTTTTTCTGCTATCACATCCATCATTGCTGCAATTATGATTAATTGTAAGCTTAAAATTAAAAAGGTTGCCACGGTGTTCTCCTGATTAATTCTCTTTTCAAGTTTCTGTACAACGGTTTGTACTTTATTCAACTAATTCAGTGTTTCTCAGGGTGCTTCGTCATCATATTTTACTATATTAACGATGAAGTCTGCAATAGAAATATGTATGTGCTTTTAACAATTTTATGATGTGTCTTTCATTTGTCTGATCGTGAGCTTTTCTCATTCTTTTCTTGCAATTAGTTGTCAAAATTGTTTCACTACAGTCAGACATGCGAAATTTTCTGGTACTTGTGAGCAAATATGGTTTAATGTTTTCATGCCCTTCTCTAAGACGTCTTATTCCAACCAGACTGATGTTAATTTGTCGTATACTATCAGCTTTCACTCCTTAGATATCCGGTGAGTTTTCTCTAAATTTTCAGAATATAATCCTGATTCTGATGTAAATCATTTCTTCTGCTTCTCTTGTAATTAAACTTAGAATTAGTAGACATAATTTTCAGATAGATTTTGATCATCTTGATGGTTTTCTAATTTCTTCACAGAAGGGTGTAAGTTGTCTTCTTTTATAAAAACTAATTCTTTTATGTTATGTTACGAAATCTTTTATATTACATAGTGATAATTTATGATTCAACTTATTTCATTTTTGCAGTTCACATAAGTATTGCTTTAACCATTGTTGCCAAGAATTATTACGAAGACTCTTCACCAATTTCCATTTAGTTGGTAAGTTCATGTAACACGTTCGGATCTAATATCAAGTTAATGGTTCTCCTGTTAAAAGATATATTGGAGTTAACACAAAAAGGTCATTAGGATTATTCGACATAGATGTCAACGGGTCTTGAATTCAGAATAGCTTCAGCCTTGGTCATTAAAACCCTGTTTTTTACGATGCAGATATTTTCATAAGGTGAAAAATGAATAACATATCCGCGACACCACGTCTCTGCCCTCTGTAGATAAGTTAATTAATTTGTGTCTGTGTGGAAGAATGGTCTTCCTAACGAAGAAAGTGGAACCTCAAAAGATTTTTCTGAAGAATCTCCCATTAATATGTACATTATAATAAGGTGACCACACTTGCAAAGCATATTCAAGGTAAGGGCGGACAAGAATTTTAAGACATAGGGGACATCAAACTCCTTTGACCAGGGTTAAATGAAACGCAACATTGAGCTTGATCTGCTTATAATATGGTTATAGTGGTTCATAAATGACAATTTGTTATCGAAGCAAACGCTGAAAATGCCGTCTTTGCTTAGAGTAGCACACTTGTGTCCATTTCCTTATATTAATTTTTAGTTGTAAACTTATGCGACTACTGGGAAATATCAGAACTAGCCAAAAGAACGGAAAAAGTTGCTGAGCAAAAGAGGTACCTGTTATTCTTACCAGATAGATATGATTTTGTCCAGCTTAAAAAGTTAACAAGGAACCGTAAAAGTTTCAATTACAAAATAATATGTTATATAGTAAAATGTAAGAGGCCTTGCTAAAGTCTGTGTAGATTATGTTCATCTGATACCCATTCTCTATATTATTTGTGAAAAGTCTCGTGGTTTCTACCACCGTTAACTTTTTGTAATACTTACTAATGAGAATAAATGTCTTCATATATCATCAACTCAATAACCTTAGCAATTGCCGACAGTTTAGCAAAAGGACGATAATTCGCTACGTGATTTTTGTTGCTTTTCTTATGAACAGGCCTAATAAAGGCTTCCTTCCCCACTTAAGGTAAGGGAGACGCCATAGAAAAGCAGCATCTGCTTAAAATAATTTCAGGAACTTCATCTGGTTCTGGAGAAAGACTAAATCCCAAATTGAAAAGATGTGTTTCAATCGTTTGTGACACAATTTTTAAAGACAGTTTTAGAATAGTTATCAATGTATTATGATTATATTATCCGAATAAATGATTGTAGATATTTGTTGGGTGAAAAATCCGTTGAACCTACCGACACTTATGAGCCTATTCACTCACCGTCTATACTCTTAATCAAGTATGCTCCACCTTGTTAGACGTACTGGTGTTTGCTCTTTAAAACTGAGGCCAAAATAAACTTTTTTTAAAAGATGTTCGTGACAATATTATATCAAATGTCTCTAACCATGTCAACTTATCTAAGTTTTTAGTATTCTTTCTTTCCTTGCTTTTTCAAAGATTTTACAAAAGAGTGACAAAATAGATATAAACGGTAACTATTAACATCAATTAAGGGACCTTTTTTAAATAATAGAATAACCATAGCTATTTTCAAATCACTCGGAGAAATCCTTTTAAAAATATTAATTAAATTAATATTTCCTAAAATTGAAAATAAAATGTCTAATATCAGTAAAAAGCAGAGAAATTTGCTTTAAAATGAAACAATTCCATCAGATCTAAAATTGGAATTTTTTAAACCTTGGATAATTTGGTGGACTTTCAAAGGAAGGAATTTCATCAAAAGAAAAACTATTTGCAAAAGATTTGTCAGGAACTTCATTATTAAAAGCATTCTAGGGATTGGTAAGCGAATAAAGTGGAATTAAATTATTAGTACTAGAAACACTGTAGGAGTGATTGTTGAAATGATCTACAATAACTTTAGAATAAGAAATAACATTATTATTAGTTTCTAAACACATTGTAGGCCTAATTTCGTTAACAATACACCATTCAGTCTTAACATTATTTTTATTTTTGTGCAATATATTATTAAAATATTTATTTTTAGAAATATTTTTTTGTGTTTTAACTTTTTTGCAACATTTATTGTAAAAAATGTTTAACGTAACATAGAATTGTTAGGATGTGACTTAGATTTCGATCAAAGCTTATTCCTTTTCTTAATTAATTTCATCAAAGAGTCGGAAACCCAGGGACTTTATTTTTTATTTGATGATAATTACAAAGAAAACTAGATGAAATTATAAAATTTTTCAATTTAATGTATAACCCCGAAAAAGCAACGCAAGGGCTGCCAGCAGTGTAAACATCTTCCCAGTTCTCAAGAAGTAGATAATTTTTTAGTTGAAGATGATCAACTCTAAAAAAAAGTTTTAACATTACAACAACTATAAAGCAACCGTGACGAAAAAAGGAAAGAAACACTAATCATAAAACGGTCAGCTATCCCAAGATCAAGAACATAAAAACCCTTATCAAAAAACTAAATGAAATGATACTTGTTAATAAGTATTAAACGTTCCAGAAAAAAATCCAATCACTTTCTGCCGCAAAAGTGATAATCCCTCTCTCTGGAAGATCACTAAAAATTTCAAACAACCCCAGCAATCAGTCCCACGATCCAACTCTAATGGATATGAAGAATCCTCAAACATTGAAGAAATGTATTTACACCCAATGAATCTAATATGACCGAATTTGAAGAGGAAATTGAAGAAATCACAAAAAGTGACAAGCAACTAAGTATGCCGCTGAAAAAAATAAAGCTGAAAGAAATTAAGTAAGAAATAAAATACATAAAGAATAAGAAGGCACCTGGCGTTTACTAAACATTTTGGATCTTGATATTGTAAATTTTTCTGTTTACAAATTTTATCATAAAACTTTAGAAGTTTTACGTTAATAATTAATTTTGTAAATTAATTTATATTTATGTGTTATCCAAAACACATAAATAAAAATTAATTTTGATTGCCTAAATAAAAATTTGATTCGAATTAAATTTTTTCGTTGTTAGACCAATATCGATTTCAATACCTACATATAAAACAAAAGAATTTTATATTTTTTTATTCAATAAATGAGTAAAATTTCTTGAAATTTGAAGATATTTTTTTAATAAATTCTTTTAGCGAATATATAAATTTTTTTGAATACAATATTTTTAAATATAATTTTTTCAGCGAAATTTATGAGTAAATATAATTTTACCACTTAAATACAATTGCATAAATAATCAGTTGCCGAAGAATATTTCGCATATAACTTATTACTTGAGGTAGGCGGTATATAGCAATTGACTACGAAAAGCATTTTGGATTTCAGCTAAATTTTAACTACGATGATTTCAAGGTCATCGGAGCCTTGAATGTCAATAATACTAGCTGATAACGAGTTTTTAACGGCGATTAATACCCCACCTCCCTTTGGTGTGTGTCAACGCAACAGAAGTGCATGTCGGTCCTTTCTAAAAACAGAAAAAGAAGAGTCGAATAATTCAAGATTATTGATGGAGGGGGACAACAAAGTTTCCGTTAGAACATAAATATCACAGTCAAGAAGAGAAGAGTTAAACAGAACGGTGTTAGTTTTAGTCCTTAGTCCACGGACATTTTGATAGTACAAAGAAAGTTGTTTCACAGTCCTTGTCACACTCTTTCCAAAACCAGTTAATTGGACCAAGTTATTGTTGTAACGAAAGCTACTTGAACCATCTAGACGATTGGGCTGAGGAAGAAAAAACTTATTGTTTGCTTCCTTCATCCTCTGCAAATAATCAATCCATTTACTTTTCATATAGCTCCTAAATGTTTGTAAATCTTTTTCGACACTGGCGGCAGATAAATTTTTTGAATAAGCTATATAAAATAGTATAGTCAGAGGGAAGGCCTTCACTTTCAATAAAAACCTTAACACCTAACCTAGTTTTACCATCGTGGTGGACATTCTCCGCCGCATCGTGAAGATATGCCAAGTACAATTTAACATTCTCATATACAGCCCGATTCCTGAAGATCTTCAACGAACCGTTTGGTCATACCAACGATCGGAGGAGTCAGCGGATCTACAAAGTTAGTAAGCGAATGTGTTTGCAATAAGCGAGCGTTAGATAGGTTGTGAGGGTTGGGTATAGATATAGAAAATTGGGTGTTAGCTGTGAATGTTTTGCCCTGAATGAAATTTGGGTATTTGGTTCCATTGTCAATATTATTGTTCTTGTTATTATTTGTATTATCGCTATGATCTTTTTCAATAATTTCATCGTTGTTAATATTATTGCTATGATGATTTATGTCAGTATTACTATGATTATTATTATTATTATTATTATTATTATTATTATTATTACTATTACTATTATTATTACTATTATTATTATTATTACTAATGTTACCATTATTATTGTTATTATTATTATTGTTAACGTTATAGATGTTGCTATTATTATTACTATTATCGTTGTTATGATTATTATTATTATTATTATTATTATTATTTTTATTATTATTATTATTATTTTACTATTATTGTTATCAGCATTGTTACTTTTATTATTACTATTATTTTTAAAATTTTTTATTTTCCCTTTTTAGCACTTTTCCAAAAAAATTTTTGAAAAAAGTGCTTATTAGTTTCACTCTGTCCATTCGTACGTCCGTCTGTCCGTCCGTGGACATATTTTTTGTTTACAAAACTTCTATACCCTTGAAGATAGAAAGCTGAAATTTTGTATGTACATAGATCTTTACTATAAACTTATTTCCGTAGAACAAAATTTTTACATATCTCCCCCCCTCTAGAAATTATACCCCCCCAAAACCCTAAAAATGGCCTTTTTTACCTATTTGTTGCAATGAAACCATAAGCATTTTTGAAATTTTGCAAACGCAGAAAGGCAGCGGCTTGCTTCCCCTTGCGCGGTATACTATAGTTAAACTTTAGAAAAACAAAATGGCCGTTCAAATTTACAGTTATCTAAAGTCCTTTTTTTCCAAATTTTTGATGTCGTTTTTCTTCCAAACCCCAGCTTGTAGAAGCTTGAAATTTTAGGAGCTTTTAGACATTAACAAATAGTTCATTTTGTTAGAAGAAAATTTTTTTCCATCTCCACCCCCTCTCAAGTTATCACCTCTTGAAATTCGTCAAGTTTGAATTTTTGACACCTTATATTTCCGAAACCGCAAGCTTTTCCAAATTTTTATAAACGCAAAAAGCTAACGGTAAATTCCATGAAATTAAAAAATATAATTAACCCTTAAAATCGAGCATTATGTTAACCCCTTTTTATATTAATTTTTGCTTTATTTCAAACACTGCATATATGCGTCATCCTAAATATATGCAATTCTAGAAATAGTTTTGTATATGAATGAAAATAATTTTAATAGTGTGGCGGATATACGTAGATTGTATTTAAAAGAAGAATTTTCACTTATTGAAGGGAAAAGTGCTACAATACAAACCATTGGTTTGACCCAACTTTATTATATTAATTTTTGCTTTATTTCAAAGACTGCATATATGCGTTATCCTAAATATATGCAACCCTAGAAATAGTTTTGTATATGAATGAAAATAATTTTAATAGTGTGATAGGTATACATAGACTGTATTTAAAAGCAAAATTTTCACTCGTTGAAGGGAAAAGTGCTACAATACAAACCATTGGTTTGACCCAACTTTATTTATTACTGTTATTGTTCCCTTTAAGATCATTTTTACGGAAAAGAACCTGTCTATGGGAGAAGAATCAGTGCGTGAGGAGTTGTCTATATTGTTTGTATTTTGGAAATGAACCTGTTTCCTGTTACTCTTATTATTAAGCGGGTTAGTAAGTATGGGTTTAAGTTTAGAGTGCATTGAAGCATTAGCTTTCTCGTAATCAACATCATTCAAAATTGAGTCATAATCCCTAAAATACTGAATTACCTTAAACACAACAGTTCATAAATAAAATAACATATACAGTACATACGTTAGTGCAGATATGTTAAATACATGTTAATACGTATGGCAAAAATTACAAACAACTTTAATTCTACTTTAAAATATAAGTAGAAATTTTTTAAGTTTTGAAATACAAGCAAAGTTTTTAGGCCATACTATAGTTTATTCAAATTACCTGTTAATTTACTGTGATACTTTAATTTTATCTTATAAGGAAATAGACCCTTATAAGTTACCGATGACAGCATAAGGGTAGAAATAACGTGTACCATGGCTGTCAGGTACACCATGCATAGGTATGCTATACCTGAATTGGTTATGTATATTGCTATTGATGCTATGTATGTTGTTTCTTATTGTATGTAGTTAATGCTGCGATAGTTCTCTATATTTGCTTTCTCATTCTATCCTTTACATGTTCTTTCCATCTGATCTTGACACAGTCATACCTATGTATTTCGCTGCGTTTTGGATTAATACTTTAGCACTATTCAAATTTACTTCTGACGAATTTACTAAATTTTTGTTTGTGAAATTTACATATACAGATTTACCTTTATTTAGCTTTATTTTCCGTTTATATGTTCATTTACTTATATTGTTATTTACTTCCTGTATTTTTTTTTAACTTGAACTTTGGATCTTACTGCCTATATTACTGTATCGTCGGCAAATGTAGCCATACTTACACCCTGAAAATCGGGCAAATCGCTTACATATAAAGTACGTATTTGCAATTGTTGCAATATTTCCTATAAGCAGCATTAACAACAATTATTCTAAAAGCCTTGAAATCACTGGCGAGAGACAAATCAATTTATATGACTTTGCCTCATTTAAAGGATTCCCGGTTTTCCTATCATAATAACTTACGCTACTTTCCTAGCACTAGGGAAATATCTAAACCGCAGTTATTACTTTTTTCAAAAACGTCAATTTCTTTCTTAGCAATTCTTTTAATATCAAAGCAGTAATGAGACTAAACCCTGGAGCCTTAATCGATTTAAGCGACTTTAATGCTTTATTGCTTCTTTTTTTGTAATTAGAGCCGTAGGGCTTTCTTTTGTAACAGAATCTTCTACTAAACAAGCTCTAGAATTCAGTTCAATAAGTCATCAATAAATAGTTCATCTTTATCTCTGTTACTTCGTATGGATCAAGGGCTCTTTTTTTCTGTAGGAATTTTAATTCACAGAACCTTGTATTTTTCCAGGCGGCTTTCTGTGTCAATTAAATAAAGCTCTTCATTTCCGAATCTAGTTGATCTCTAATCTGCAGTTCAGCATTATTATTTATTTTTCTAATAACATAATGTTTCAAAACTACCCCAAATCTCTGATTTTGTTGATAAGTGTGCCAGTTTTGTTCCTTATTTTATTTATTAGAAAAAAAAAGATAATGAAAACAAGTAAAAATTATTTAAATTCTTTTTATTTATTTATTACTTATGAAACCAATACTTAAGCTAAACTTTTATTTTTTAAAATCTTATTACAAAAGTTTTCAAAAACCAAATTGATTTTTGTTCCATTTCTTACATCCTAAAATTAATTTATTAAAACAAAAATAAAATTTATAATTTACGTAATATTCTTCTTTTCAAATGCAATAAACTTATTTGGTTGCACTTGAAAAGGAAATTGCAACATAAATTTTTATTTTATTTTTTTGTAATAAGTATGTATGATTCCCCAATTTTAAAAGTATATTGTAGTATAATAAGAAAAAGAAGAAAAAAGTAATTATGATTCTTACGTTTGCATTTAAATAAATTATTAGATTATTATAAATTTTATATTTTATTACTTTTAGAGCTATTTAGAATTCAATTGTATTATTCTAGATAAAATATCATTGGCTGGATATATAACTTCTTCATGCTTTTGATTTTTCTTCTCCTAGACAAAACATGGAAGATCACTTTTGTTTATATTTTTTAAAGTTTTTTTCTTTTTTGCTTTAAAATGATAAAAATAAAAATCATTTTTACAGCAAAAATTTTATTAAAATACATATGTTCAATCAATTTCTTTTATTTTAAGTTTTATGAATTTCTTTATTGTTTTTTAATTGCCTTAGATTTGAATCTTCCAACTTAATTGTATTATTAATTTTTTTTAATTGTAGTACACTTCGGAATAATGATATTATAATTGGACTCTTTATTTTTGTTTGGAAATTTAATATTATGTATTTCAATAGTACAACTGCTAAAATAAATTATATAATTTTTATTTAGTAAATATGTTATATAATTACAATCACTCTTTGAATTATGGTTTTTAGCGTTTATTATATAAAATTATGCCTATATTTATTTCTTCCATTTTATAATTTTTTTCAGTAGTCTTAGAACCATTGTCTTAAGACATTATAGAAAGATTTGAAATACAATTTGAAGTTAGTTGAAATTTCTTTACATATCTCTCCTGAGTAAGATAATATGCTTTATTTTTAAAAGACATAATATCAGAATTTGGAATATCAACCAGTTCAAATGTGGAATTTGATAGTCCAAATATTTTATGTTTAATAGCCTTTTTATTACTCAAAGCTAGTGCACCTAGAACAAATATTGATTTATATTAAAATGGCTTTAATTCAATGGATTGCAAAAAAATTTATACTTTCGTTTAATTCTTGTAGAGAGTAAGGTTTTATTTTTAATACCAGTAATTCTATCTTTGTGTTTTTTCACTTTGATTTTCTTTATAACGGACTATAGCCGGATTTTGTAATAATTTTTCGGTTTCGTTTGGAATTTCGAATTGTTTTCCATCTTTATTTAATTTAGTACTTAATAACATTTTTTTTCTTAATTTCTTGACGATTTTGGATTTTCTTTTTTTGTATCTAAATTTACTTCTGTTAATGATAATATTTAAATAACTTCCTTAATAGTTCCAAGAGCCCTTTCGTGATCTGAATTGCCTGCATGACTTCTAGGCGAGGTTAAATTCTATATTTTCGGGTCTGCAAAAGTCCCTAATGTTTAAACTGTTAAACTCGTTATCAAAAACATATTTAGAAGATTTACCTAATAATGAATTGTCTTAGGGCTTGAACTACGTTATTATACATACACTATTTTTATCATTTAATTTAACAATGTAGAGATGTTTAATAAACTCATCAATCGTAGTCAAAAATTCTTCCTTTTCTTAAATAATAAGTATCGCAATGAGCTAATTAATTTGGCACAGAAGGTGTTTCGGTTATGTTAAAATTGTATTTGATAGGCTTTCTATCGTATAGCTATCATCGATAGAAAGCCTATCAAATCATACTACCAACTACAACCGTCATAATCAAATCAAACTACGACAAACATCGTAATTATTTACGAAAATGAAGTCTTTTGATTTTGGATAAAATAACAAATTAAAATTTTTATTTTTTAAATCATCTTCGCAGATAAAAATTTTATAATATTTATTATACTTCACTATTATTTTGCTAATTTTATTTTTTAAAAGATGAATCTGTCTTAAATAATTATTTACTTTATTTAAATATTTATTTAGAATCGTGGCCTCCCAAATCTTTGACGCCATGTAGTCATATCGGTCTCAATTTCCAATCAATTATTAGATTGTAATATTTTTTTTAAATTTTCATAGTTAATTCTGCTTAGAAATTCGACAATTTTGTTACCTTTGCCTCTAACGTATTTAATATCAAAATTGAAGTCGTTAATTCCCCATTTTTGTAATTTGGAGTTGGTTTTTTTTAAGAAATTTAACCAAACCAAGGGCCTATGATCTGTTTTAATTGTAAATTTAATACCATAAATGTAGGGTCTAAAAAATTTCGTAGCCCTGGTGATTGCTAGCAGTTCTTTCTCGATAGTACTTTAGCGCGTTTCGTGATCGTTTGATATTCTCCTTGATAAACGATATAGGCTATCCGTTCATATAAAACAACGTATAAAATATTTCTGGTTATTAATATGGATTTTATTACTCTTTTTTAAGCAATAAGTTAAAAGCTCAGCAACTTTCGCAAAATCCCTTAATTTACGATAATATCCCGTAATGGAAACTTTTTATTTATTTTCGAGTATTAGATAATTTAATATTTTTAATAATTTCATTTTTTTTTCTGGATTCATTTAATACATTTATCGGTGAGAAGATGTCTCAAACATTCCGAGTCCTTGGAAAAAAATAAAAATTTGTCTATATGAATTTTTAAATTAAAACTGCTAAGGCTCACGAAAATTTTTGCTATACGTTAGCGTTATGTTCTTGAAGGGAAGCTAACGTTTATTAAATCACGCAAAACATAATTAATTGTTCTTTGAAATGTCGTGGAAGCATTCCTTAATCCGAATGGCATCCTCACAAACTTATACTGGCCTGGGTAGTTGAGGGAGCCGTTTTTTGTTGATCCTTTTCGTCTAAAAGGATCTGATGACATCCCTTAGCGAGATCGAAAGTAGTGAAATTTTGGCCTTTTCCTAACTTATCAAAGAATGGCTCAACGTTTTGAGTACGGAATTTATCTTCAACTAATTTATTTAATTTTCTCTAATCAACAACGTGTCTCCGCTTTTGAATACCAGACTGATTTGATTTTTTTGGTACAACCCAAATAGGTTAGTTGTACTATGTTTTATGATATAAGCATTTCTTTTAGCCGAGTTTTGAAAAACCTATAATTTTGAAAAACCTGTAAATTTTTAAATAAATAAGCAGTTTGCTCGTAGTAATAATTTGATGTTTGATACAGTTTATACTCGTATTAGTTAGTTTCTGATCAACCCGATAACAAAAATCTCTATTTGCATACATAATTCTTTTAAATATTTTATGTTCTTCGTTGTTAAGGTGATTTGTTTTAATATAATCAAAAATGCTATAATCAAAAAAAAATTTTGTTTTTCTTCCCGTAATTTCTATATTCTCTAATCCAAAATCTATTATGAAGTTAACACGCCATCAACATTTTAAGTTAAGCGCAACTGGAAAAGAAAACGAAGAAGAAAAAAATTCCTTGCTTTTCCTCTTCCAGATTTATGAAAAAGAAGTTTAATTACAGGTATGCCTCGATATAAATGATTTTCGGGACCGAAATTTTCCTATGTTAAGTGAATGTATTCGAATATCAATGTACAAAAATTTTTAGGTTAAGAAATAAATACATATTAAAAATATGTAGATATATATACTCCAATTGAAAATGCAATCTTGATTTAAAAAAATTAAAAAAAGTTAATATGTTAAGAAAATATTGTTTTCTTTAAGTGTAATATTCTAATGTTAGGTTTCGTTCTCCTGATATTTTCATTGTTCCGTTTCATAGAACTAATTATGGAAAACACGAACCTGTCAGTAGAATTTTGAACCTGTGTAACAAGTTCATGAACATACTTGATTTCACTTTAACATACGACACTATAAAGAAAAACTTGTTTTCTTATAGATAATTTGTCCTTTTTCTAGACGATTCTAACTTAATTAATAATAATACATGTATTGTAATTTTAGAATATCTGTAATCTTTTTATTGTTTTTTTTTTATTTTCTATTTTGGATTTAATAAGGTTCTTCTGAAAACGCAGTATGCGTACGCATTTCTAACTTAAAACAACTACTTAAAAATTGATTGACAACTGCAAAAAATTGTCATTTGTTTTGTCGTAGTAAAAAAGTTCTTGCAAATCTTTATCTAAGTCATATTTGAAAATGCAGTTCTACCAATAGTACAAAATTGAAGTTGTTATTTTTTAGACATAAAAAATGGATTTAAGGAAAAAATTAATTAAAAATTATAAATTCGAATATCTTACAGAAGCAAATCGAGATAAGAGTTTAAACTTACGCTAATAAATCTTCTATATCATCATCGTCCATCTTGCTTAATATTCAATTTAAGTTAGCGCAGTTAGAAAATTAAAAATGCGATGTTGCGTGAAGTTTCTGAAATATCTTAATTGCAGTTGTAGTTTTCAAAATGGCTGCTACTGCAGTTCTGAATTTTTAAAAACACTGCTTTGTAGTTGAAGCAGTTCTTATTAAACAAATGTGCTGCAATTTAGTACTAAGTTAGAACTGCATTTTCAGAAAGACCTATATAAATTTTAGTTTTTTGTAACTCAAATTATGTAATTTGATATGCTTATTATTTTGTGATAAGTTGAGCTAAGCATGTAAAAATAAGAAAAAAAAACTAATACTAAATTTGTGAAAAATAGAAAGAAAAATTTTAAGAGGAAAAGAAAATTTTATAATTTTTTTTTTCTTTATAATTTTTTTTTATAATTTTTTTTTTCTCTGCTATACTTGCTTTGCATATAAAATACATTTAACTTAATCTTGTTAAATTTCTTTACAATAAAAACTTTACATAAATTACACAAATTTTTCCTTTTTTTCTTTTTATGCTACATATGTATATATTATTATATTATGCTACATAGATGTGTATATGTGTATATTATGCTACATATTGTTTAACATTATTTAACATTAAATATATCTAGAATTTTTGGTCAAAATTGACTTACGTTGAAAAATTTTACAACATCGACTTGTTCCTTTAACTTAACATGGGATTCATGAATCTCGAATGCCTTTTTTAATTGTAGCGTGGTGACATCTCAAGTGGTAATTTCGAAGCGTCTTATACTGACTGCTGCACTTCCTTGTAATTTTGATAGTTAGATGATCAACAAATAAAATCTCATTGCTGGGTCAGCTGTTAGTCCAATTATTGTATCTACTTCGCTGATTAATGATGATAACGCAAAGGCGTCATCACATATTCAGATCTATTGCACCTTTTTGCAATAGTTTAAATTAAATATTTTTTCTATTTCCTTTGTTTTAAATTACTTTAAAAACTTTTTCACGTTTGACGTCAGTTAGCCATCCTACCGACTACTATAGTTTTGTACGTTATTTTATATACTCGTCATTTATTAGAAGCAAAAAAATAAAATGAAAACAAGTAAAAATTATTTAAATTTTTTTTTTATTTATAACTTAACTGGATGAATACTTAAAATAGACATTTACTTTTTAAAATCTTAATACAGAAGTATTCAAAAATTCATTCGATTTTTTTTAATTTCTTACATCGTAACAGTAATTTATTGAAAGAAGAAAAGTATTATAATTTATGTAATATTCTCCTTTTCAAATGCAATAAATTAATTTGAAAGTAGTTCCACTTGAGAAGAAAATTGTGAAACAAATTTTTATTTTGCTCTTTTGTAATATAATCACTCAATTTTAAAAAACGAAAAAATCATTTTTTTTTGGTTTTATTGTTATTAGATAGTGTTGGTTTTATTGTTATTAGATTAAAAAAACTTCTTGCTGCTTGTTTTGAAGGTAATTAATTTATTCATACAAACTCTGATCTATTATATATATATAGCTACTTCTTAGGTGGTAAAAAGTACGGGTACTTCTAGAAGGGCTAGAGATATGGGACAAAAGGCATTAGATAGAGTTTTGCCTCTAGGGTCCCAGAAAAATCTGATATTGGAATTATGAATTTTACTAATACAACATCATAGTTTTAAAAAACAAATACTTAGTAATCATGTGAATTGCAGTATAAGCAATGTAGAGAACATTTCGCCGGCAATTTCTTCATGCCTCTGTAGCTCAGTTGGTAGAGCATCCGCCTAGAAAGCGGTAGGTCACCGGTTCGAGTCCAGTTCGAGGAGAAAAATTTTTTAATTAATTTTTCTGCCTTTAACTCTTTTATATAAAAATTATACTACTTAAAATTAATTATTTCCTACAGAAATAGACTAGTAAGCAATTTTATGCATTTATAAAATTCATAATTTTCCCATTTTAACTTACGTATCATGTGTTTCAAATTTACTTAAAGTAAAATTAACAAACAAAGCACATATATGTAATTTGGCTTCTTCTAAAATATTGCGAGATAGTTATGTATGGGAAAATATTTACATTAACTAACTATAATGTTTGCAAATACATGCGCGTTAATTTTAAGTTTTGACAAATTAGAATTTTAGCTATTTTGGTAAATGACTAATTGTCATTGAGTTTACTAAATAGATGACGAACCTACCGTAGTTTTTTTTTCATTATATTAAATATTTAATGTTATTGATATTTATTGTTTTACTTTGCGGTATTTTTTTTTAATATTGGATATTATTGAAATATGATAATTAGTTAATATTAATATTTTTTTTATATGTAATGTGTATAAGGCTATATAATATTGAATATAATTTTTATAGTGACCTGACTGGGCTTTGAACCCGAGACTCTTCATTTAAAGAAGCAGTCCAATAACCGAAATTCAAATTAAAATCATCTTCCGAATTCAAAAATATTTCCGAAATTATTTTAGATATAAAAAAGTCAATAAGATCCAAGATTTTGTTTGCATCAGTAGGACAATAAGCTGGACTGTCAGTAGAACAATAAGAACATCCCAACTCCTGAATGACTTTTCTCTTAATTTAATCGACATTTTTGGCATTATAGCCACCTTCCAGTAAGAATTTATTTCTACCCGCATATAGGAATAAGTATCCCTTTTTATGTTACATGTTGCTGGAAAATACCAACATTAAAGTTTAGCTTGGTAGATAAAATTTTGAACCATAATAACTTGAACTTTCTTCGTCTCTAGTTTGGATTCCTCATTATGGTTTATGATCTCCTTAATTAAAATTGTACTACCTCCACTTGTTCTTTAGCGCTTATAAGCCAACACTTTCAAATTCTTCCCATGGTTCGGATAACAGACATCGTTCTTGGGGTATCCTCATGATTACGCAGAACCATTTAGGCCTTTAATTTCTTCAATTCTCCTTTTTGAAATTCCTTAGCCACTAAAGAGATTCGGTAACTAGCAGGTTCTGCCTCGTTACAGTTTGTACACCTGGTCCATTATCCTGAAAATTGCGTTTATCATTACATTCTTCTACATTTAACATGTTTAGCAAAATTTTTGTGTATGTCCGAACCTCCGGCATCCCTTGCATTGTGGCTTCCATATTAAGCGCCGATTTCTTAGCAGATTTCGTTGAATTTAAACAGTAATTGTTTGGTGTATAATACCACTATGTTATCTTTAATTTGTAAAAGTTCTTTAATTCCCGATACGAATACCACCCGAATTCCCGAGTGACTGGTGATTATCGATGACCCACCTGTCACTGCCAGACTATTTTTTAGCTCCTGAAAACTCGCGACGGCCAGAGAGAGTTTCAAGAACTCTAAGTAGTCTAACGACGAGTGGCATCGATTATCGATGGGTTAAGTCGATAACAATGCTTGATAAATATGCTGTTTCGGACATCATTCGAAGGCTCTTTGCTTTCGGTGTTAGATTTACGGAAAGCTTTTTATCAGGTTCCAGTTGAACAGGTCGATACTCTGAAAAAAGGCTATCATCACACGTTTCGGATTATATGAATTAACACGAATGGTTTGCTAAACGCTGCCCAGACTGACGACGTTCAACACTACATACGTTCAAGGGATCTCAATTTCGTCGTATAGATATGGGCGATAGTTTCATTACATCGAAAAAAAAAACACGAAAACCGCTTGCGTCAAGTTTTTTTTAAGTTCAGGCTTTTATCTAAAAATAAACCTCGACAAATGCAAATTTCTGAGTGATATTTTTGCATTTTTGGGAAATCTCATAATTTCAAACAGAGTTCCCTTCCTTTGAAAGTAGAAGCCATTTTTAACTTTCCGAGACCGAGTTTTGCAAAAAGCTATAGTTGTCCAAAACAGGGTCCAAAAACTTATTAGAGGTAACAAAGGAAATGATAAATCCATACTTCATTGGACGAAAAACATAATGATTGCCTCCGAGGATGGATGCATTGGATTTTTCCATGAAAAGAGCACTTTACTAACTTGTGGGTCGGGAAACCATTTAAATTTTTCAACCATAAAAAATTTTTTACCGGAAGTTCAGTCCAACTCAGATAAAATACAGAAAACCTATGACCATCCGTTCTCCTGAAATCCAATAAATATTTTTGGCATCGTCTAGAAGTTAGAAAATTTACGATCTATACTGATCACAAGCCCATTTTCTTTATCTTTAGACAAAAATTAGAGAAGGCCTCGCCACCTCCGGACTCCGAACCAAATAGTTCAAAATGTACAATGGTCGTTTCCCAGTTGTTAAACGGTGCAAAAAATACTTTCCTTGTTTCTAAGAACGAAGAAGTGTGAATGGATCGCTTAAAACAGGCTTTTCTCGTTAGGAACAGACCTCACGCGGATTCGATTCTTGATAACGCGTACACCGTATTAACCGAAATTGAACCAAAAACCAATAGAACTCGGTCTAATTAATATAAAATAAGGATAATTTACATTATTCTTATAATATTACTTGTGATTGTACGTTTAGGTTTCGTATGGCATTGTCAAATTTTAACTAAAACAGAAGTTTTAATTTAATTAGAATAAAATCGAACTTTTAATATTTTTCATTTAAATATTCCCAAATTTGAAATTCTATTTTTCTATCATTTTCAATATTTCAACTTTCTATATTTGTCAATTTTCTATATTTTCAATTCAAAATGGCATACACCCCTGTTCAAAGTTAGAATTATTCCCTTTATTGCTTATTAAATTATTGTTTATAACAAAAAGTTTTATAACAAAAGGTTTAGTATATAAGTTCCTAAGCAATTAATTGTGGCATTTAAAAATAAAACTTTTTCATCTATTTAAAAAATTTAAATTTTTATTTAAAAAATTTGTTTATTTCGATTATTAAGCTTTGGAAGTTTGATATCTAAAAACTGCAACATGATTCGATTTTCACTTTTTTTAGTTAATTCATTATTATAAATTGATATTATCAAAAAATAATTAACTTTAATTTAAAACAATAAAATATTTTTCAGCATCTATTTTAAAACCTTTGCGTCAATACAAGATCAGAAAAAAAGTAAATGTCTTGCTGAGCTAATACGATGCATTATTTTTTTACACTTTTGGACATCATACTTTATAAATGCCACCGTTTTGATAGTTGGGACTTGTTAGATGTCTTTACATCTTACAGTCCCAACACTCAATTTTTTTTACGAAATATTACGAATTTTTGGCTTCGTTCTTGTTTTTTTCTTTAAATGCTACTAATCGTGACATATTTATTTTTATTTTTTCCTTTTTTTACGTAAAAAAGAGTTTAATATTTTAAAAAATCTCAGCTTCCCATTTAAATTCTATTACACGAAAAAGAAAGAAAGGTAGGAGGAAAAAAAAAATGAAAAAAAAAATCAAATTCTTATTTCGGTATGGTTTCAAATGTTAATGAGGAAGGATGTATGATTTTTTATGCACATTTTGTATTTCCCAATAAGGTAAGTTGAGTAGTGTCGGCTAACAAAAATGTTAGTAAAGGTTATATAGGTTGACATATTTCAACAATTTGAATTATCTCATTTCGGTTATTTATACCCTACTTATAAAATTGTTTCAATAATTTCAGTTAGGTTTTAAGTTATTAAAAATAAATATGTATGTACCTACTTCCAACCATTTTTTTTTAAATAACTATTTTAAAACTATTTCAAACATGTTATATTGAGTGCTTCAAAAATTTTGTTATGCTCTTCTTTCATATTCTATTAGCAGGTAAACAAGAGCAATCTATTTATAAAATGGTCCTGCCTGTGTATGAATCTTAATAGTAAACGCAAACGGACAAAAATTTACATCAGTACCTACTACCTGTCATTTTACAATCGGAGTTTTTGAGTCATTTGCTACTCGTAAGATACTATTTATTTCAAAAATAAAAAAGATATTCGAATCCGGTCATAAAATATGTTATTGTCTTTTCCAAAACCTTTTAAATATTTTTTTAATTAGGTAATATATTAAGTTTTAAAAATTTTTCTCACAAATAGAAATTTGTATTTAAAAAATAATATTTGATTGTATTTTAGATATTATTTTCTAATTCCCTCTTAAAATTTTTTCTTTACTACGTATTTATATCAATATTTAATAATTATCTTTCATTAATTATATTTTCAACTTGACACCAAAGTTACTTCCCATATCTTGAGTTAACTTACCTTATGAGAAAAAAAAGCTGTTCACTTAAAAATAATGAAATGCTTTCAGTAACATGTAAAACGTTGAAGGCGAAGGTTTTGCTTGTTGTTTTTCCGCTGTTTCAAGAATTTTAAAATATATATGAATGAGAATATTAATATATTTTTTTGATTTTTCAAATATATTTTCTAAATTTTACCTGCTTTATAATAAGTGTGAATTTATCTTAATATTTCTTCTCAAAAAATAGCCACTTCGATTTAAAAAACCCATATAAAATAAGGTCGTGCTTTCAAGATTCTCTCTGAGCATTGAGACTTGTTAGATATGAAGACATTACTGTATCTATAACTAGTAGTGTGTGCTTGCATTGCAAGCCTTGCAAGTATTTTGTCTGTAATATTGAAATTATCTTTCATTCTGTGTGTCAGCTATTTTAAGTTCATATTTTTTCTTCAAAAACAAACATATAGATGCCTTTTTCCTAATAAATAATAAGATAGAACTTAAAATAAGAAAAGCTTTTGAAAATTATTATAAACGACAAAAATAGACTTGACCGTATTACCACATTGTCGTATTACCACATTAATTTATGCAAGATTTCAGTACTTTTAAATATTTTCTAAATTACTATTGAAATTGTAGGGAAGCTACCAGAAGGTGCCAAGTAATTTCAACGACTTTTATCAAACACATTAGCCGTACTATCATATTTGCTTGTGTGCAATTAATTCTATAATGCATGCGAATAAAATGCGCGAATGTATAATTATGCAATACTTATAATATATTGAATAATGCGTATAGCATGCGATTTTTCGATTTTGTCTTCGATTTTCTTTATTGATAATTTAATTCTTTTTTCGTTCTTATTTAAAATTAAATTAAAAAAGCTTTATCAGCACAAATCAATATCAGCGACTTTCTGCCCCTAAATAATTTTTTGAAAAATTTTTTATCCAAAAAAATAATATTTTTTTATTAAATTTTGTTTTAAAAATATATCAATAAGAAATTTAATATACACTTATATTACTTACCAATACATTTTGCAGCAGATCGCTAAAAGAATAGATAACTAAATGCGTACCTACATACTTATTATCAAACAGTTTAGATTGCACTAACGTTAACAATTTTCTTGAGGAAGTGTTCACTTCTTGTTATAACTCATAATTCCAAAACACTATTTATATAGAATACTTATACTACTAAAAGTAAATAAAAATTACCTCAAAAAAATGTAGTACCATTTTGTAAAAATGGTTACAAAGCACCTCGGGAGCGGGTGGAAGGGAGTGGAGTTCTGTTCGCAAAACTTTATCTAATGCCTTTTGTCCGTAGCTCTCTTAGAAGTACCCGAACTTTTTCACACCTTAAAAGTAGCTATGTGCTGGGGTTTTCACATACGGTGGCAAATAATTTCAGGGGGGGGGGGGGGGTAAATATTTAATTTTCTGAAATTTTTTTTGAAAGTATAGAAAAGAAGAACACTCTTGAGAAGTTTATTGAGAAGAAAAAAATAGACATATGTTCATAGTTCAATTTAGTTTTACATTCAAACATTTAAATAACATTGTTTCATAACTGTTTTTACTACAAAGGCTAATATTCAGTTACAATTATACCCTGTATAATTAATTATATAATTAATTGTACAGGGTGTTTCAGTTGCGAGTAACTTAATATTTCAGCGTTTGGAGCATCGAAAATGACTTAAATTTTTATTACAAACTAGAAGTCAAATTTTAACGGTTTCTGAGGAACAGGGATTTTTAACGAATTTTTTCACAATTTCTACTTACCCAAGTTTTTTTGCTTATAACTTCTCTACCGAAAAGGGTAAAAGTTTCAAACAAACAATTTCTGAAAAGGTTGGTAAAAAGCTTAAAAGCAACATTGTGGTTGATTTTATATTTTACGTACTTTCGGAATACGAAGCTTTCCGAAATTTTTCCTTTTTTTTCAGTTCTTTGAATTGTTTTACAGAATTTTGCCCAACTGCTAAAGCTTTTTTCACGAGCAACTAAAATATTTTCATTTACATTTTCGTAATTATTTTCTTTCTTAATATAGTTTTTATTAATTTAAGAGCTAATTCAACCTTTAGCTCTTGTACTTTTATATTTTTCAATCTTATTTTCTTCTTTTACGTGTTTTTGTATTTTCTTTTTCCTTTTCTTCAAATTATTTGTCTGCAAGTACTTTCGCTATATCAAATTTTCGAATATAGTTTACTGTTGCGAATTCAGATTTAAACAAAAGACATCGAGCCATACCTAAAAAGATTCGATTCTTTCTTTCTGAAAGTTTGGGGAGAGTAAACAGCAGTTCTTTCGTGCTTTATAGCATGTTTCTTCAATAAACTCTTTATGGCTCAGATTGCGTACTCTGTACCATTGTCCGTTCTGAGTCATTTTGTTTTTTCGACATGCAATTCTACTTTTTTTTTGAAATCTTAATATTTATTTAAACTTTTTGATTTTTGTTTTATTGAGTAAATTTCTGTCCATCATACTTCATCGTCTGCAAAAGCAATAAAACAATCAATAAAATCAAAAATTTGAAACAAACACAGATTTACAAAAATTTTCAAGAGTTTTATAAATATCAATAAATATATTTTTCATTATAAATATTATAAATGTTAATAAATATCAATATATGATTTTTCGAAATTGTCAATAAATACCATATATTCGTTATATTTGAATTTTCCTTAAATGTAAGTACGTAAGGTTAAAAACTCAAATGGCCCATATTCATACTAACATAATATATATTTGCCCACAACTCGCAAAAGTTTGCCGACGGTATAGGTGGAAGAGATCATAGTTCAATTAAGTTTCACATTAAATTTAAATAATATTATTTCATAACTGTTGTACTACTTAATTTAATTCAATATTCAGTTAATAGCAAGAGACGATTATATTAATTAATACAATGCGAAATTTACTATATTGTAAACTATGATTACCGAGTCCTGATCGTTCCAAAAAACGTATTTCATTGCTCTAGCACCCCGAATTGAAATATTAAATTTCAAGAAAATTGTTAGATTTTTCCCTTTATATGCGTAAAAATATTTTTATAAAATAATTACTGTTGTTATGATCTTTTTGCTGTTATGCAAATTAAATAAAATAAATACGAATACAATGAGAAAAAAATTAAGAATTGCAAAACTTATGGGAAATGAAAAGAAAAATTTGATTTAAAGGAAAATTTTAATAAATTTTATAAGAATAAAGTTGGATCAAACCAATGGTTTGTATTGTAGCACTTTTCCCTTCAACAAGTGAAAGTTCTGCTTTTAAATACAGTCTATGTATTATCACCTATCACACTCTATGTATTACCACACCATTAAAATTATTTTCATTCATTTACAAAACTATTTCTAGGATTGCATATACTTAGGATGAACGTTTTATACAGTCTTTGAAGTAAAGCAAAAATTAATATAAAGTAGGGTTAACATAATGCTCGATTTTAAGGGTTAATTGTGTGAGTTAAGAAAAATAATTATATTTTTTAATGCCATGGAATTTACCGTTAGCTTTTTGTGTTTATAGAAATTTGAAAAAGCTTGCGATTTCGGAAATATAAGGTGTCAAAAATTAAAATTTTACAAATTTCAAGAGGCGATAACTTGAGAGGGGGTGGAGATGGAAAAAAATTTTTCTAACGAAATGAACTATTTGTTAATGTCTAAAAGCTCCTAAAATTTCAAGCTTCTAGAGGCTGGGGTCTAGAAGAAAAACGAAATCAAAAATTTGGAAAAAAAAGACTTTAGATAACGGTAACTTTGAACGGCCATTTAGATTTTTTAAAGTTTGACTATAGTATACCGCGCTAGAGGGAGCAACCCACTGCCTCCTTGCGTTTGAAAAATTTCACAAATGCTTATGTTTTCATTGTAACAAATAGTTAAAAAAGACCATTTTTAGGATTTTTGGGGGGGGGGTAGAACTTCTAGTAAAGATCTATGTACGTGTAAAATTTCAGCTTTCTATCTTCAAAGGTGTAGAAGTTTTGTAAACAGACACACGGACAGACGGACGGACGGACGGATAGAGTGAAACTAATAAGCACCTTTTTTCAAAAATTTTTTGGAAAAGTGCTAAAAAGACGACTTAAAGAGTGTCTTTCAAATTAGCTTCATTTTAGTTCACTAATATTACTCGCATGCAAACACATACAGATGGACAGACCAACATCTCTCTAAAAAGCTTAAACACGCTTTCCTGCCGTGCTTTAATGTGTTTTCACCGAAAACTCGACATCCTAAACTGGGCGCTATCAATAACTCCTGCATGTGGTCAGTAAAACAGTGTGTGCATTACTTTGATAAGCGCTGAATTCAAGCCAAGTAAGCCACCAAGCTAAAATCTTTTTCCAAAATATTGTGAACTCAAAAAAGCACAAAAAAAATTCTTATATAATTAATATTTTAGTTTTGGTACTCGTAGCATTCGAAGGACAGCAAAATACGATTTTGACAGTAATATCTTTGTTGAAAACATTGTCAAAATCGTAACAGGAACCTATTTATTTTATTTATTTATTTGGCCTCCACCATAAAATATGTGCAATTTGAAAAAAGATAGGTTAAATTTTTTTTTAAAGTATTTGAAATATCTTTAAAAAATCACATCTAAACAGATGTGATTTTTTTGATTATGTATTTTATTTACTTTCGGAATACCAATCATTTGAACTTAAGCAAAAATCAAATTTTTCCCTTTTTTAATTTTTTTAGTTTTTTCTAACCAGGTAGTTTCGTTCGAAATTTTTTGAAACTTTGAAATTTTTTTTATGTTAAGATTTTAGGGGCCCTAAAAAAATATATAAAACCAAAAAATTGTCATTATTTTTCATTTTTATTGATTTTAAAAGCTATATTTATCATTTACTATCAATTTCTTAATGCACTATCATTCTAAAAACCATTAACACTTTTAAGAGCCGTTATTTGATAAAAATTCTGAATTCTATTATTTTTATTGAAATACAATATTTTATAGAGAAAAATCACTATTTTTGAATTTTTTCGGAACTTTTCTCCACAAATAAGCTTTTCAGAGATGTTGCGAGCAAAACAAGTTACCGAATATTGCCGATGTGCTGAAAGGACCACTTGTTGTCATTTCATTCACTGTTTCTGGGAGCTAACCTCTTGTTCAACAAGCTTTGTATATTTAATTTGGTGACCAGACACCTTATCATACGAGACATTTCATCATTGCAACATTTCATCATTATAGCAATTCATCATTGCACATTTCAACATTATAGCAATTCATCATTATTGTATTTCATCACCATAACATTTCATCACTAAGATGCCTGTGATCTTAAGATCACAGATAAACTTGCCTTGTAAAGAAATTTCTTATCAGATTATGATTTGATATACCCTCGGTGCATAGCAGCAGTGCCCTCATGCTTAGCTGACTATCGAACCTACAACATCTCTTGTAGAGCTCTTTCAGGTAAAGTGATATTAAAGCTAAATTTATATAATAATAAGCTATAGTAATTAATCTAGACAATTCTTTTTTAATTTAAAAGTAAAAGTTAATTTAAATGCTTTGGTCACTGTGGCACATTTTCTCACTGGGCAAATTGGTAAGTTGCCCACGTAAATTATGAAGCGCTCGACGATCTCCAATATAAATTCAATAAGCAAATTATATGTACTTATGTTTGCAAAATGCACTTTATGCAATGATGAAATGTTATGGTGATGAAATACAATAATGATGAATTGCTATACTGTTGAAATGTGCAATGATGAATTGCTATAATGAAGAAATGTTACAATGATGAAATGTCCCGTATGATGAGATGTCAAAGACAAAGTTAAAATAAAGCGATGAAATACAATAATGATGAATTGCTATAATGTTGAAATGCGCAATGATGAATTGCTATAATGATGAAATGTTACAATGTCTCGTATGATGAGATGTCAGGGAACTATTTAATTTACTTCAGTTTATTTCTCTTCTGGAATCACCGAACAGCTTGAGCAATTGAGTATTTGTAGCAAAAAATTGTAAAATAGTAAAACAATGGGGAATTTTTTCTAAAATTTACGTATTTCAATAAAAATATTGAAATTCAGATTTTTATCAAAATAACAGTTCTTAAGAATGTTATTAGAGTGATATTGCAATAAAAAATCAATAGTAGGTGATAAATACAGCTTTTGAAATCAATAAAATTCAAGAATAATGACAATTTTTTGGTTTCTTACATTTTATTAGGGCCCTTAAAATCTTGACATAGAAATGGTTTACGTACTATATCTTCTGTACCATAAAATATTTTTTAACACTTACTGACTAAAATTAAGGTTTGAGAAAGTGGCCAAAATTCTGTAAAAAAAAATTTCAAAGTTTCAAAAAATTTCGAACCAAATTACCTGGTTAGAAAAACCTAAAAAAATTAAAAAGGAAAAAATTTGATTTTTGCTAAAGTTCGAATGATTGGTATTCCGAAACTACAATACATAATCAAGTAAGGGGTTTATTTTAAGCCCTTTACTAGACCTTTCAGAAACTGTTTGTTTGAAGCCCCTATCTTTTTCGGAACGGAAGTTATAATCAAAAAAGCTTAGATAACTAAAAACTTCGTGAAAATTCGTTAAAATCGCTGTATCTCGGAAACCTTTGAGATTTCGCACCTACTCCGGAACAAAAGTTTTACCCATTTTCGACCCTCTAACCAATGGTATATGTTGTTGTTTACATTTCTGAATCACGCTGTATATGTACAGTACTATTTGATTAAATGTTTGAAATGAAAACTTCTTCAGTCACGTTCTTTACTTTTCATTCTGCAATCCACTTTCTTTTTATATTTTCATTTCTAGAAAAACTTTAAATATATAAAAAAGTAAATTTTATTAAACACAAACTAATTTTGCTTAGGAAATAAAATCTACTACTGAACTATTTGAAAATATCTTTTAGTTTCTACTTTACAAAATTTTTAACTTATCTTTTTTACAAATCACGCATATTTTGTAGTATAGAGCAGGTAATAAAAACGCTCCCGTTACGATTTCAATAATGCTTGGAGCAAAGAAAAAGACAACTAGAAAGAATTTAGTCTCTTTTTTCCAAGATGCTCCTTCATTCAAAGTATACCTATTTTAAAAAGTAATTCGATTCTGCGTTTACATCACACTAATGCAACAGTATTTTTACACAGTAATGCAATAATATTTTTAATCCAAAAATTCCCTTTGCTATAAGAGTTAAGTATACTTCCTTATTTTCATTTTTGTACACGTAGGAATTTTTAGACGAGAGAAAGAGTACGCAATAGGTGTCAACCTGTTTTTCTGTCTTGTCGCACAAGAGCATTTTTTTCGTATATAAAGTATAGGGAAAAATATTAGGCATTTTGAAGGCGCACAAGAGCATTTCCGTAATTTATTTCACTACAAGGTGGCAAAATGGTGTACCCATATTATAAAATCGATACGATTTAAAAAAAAAAATTTATGTTAAAATAAAAAAATATAGTGATAATTTATATATTGTTAAAAAAATAGTAAAAATAAATAGTAAAAACAGATACAACATTTAAAAAAATTTTAAATTTGTAATTAGTATTTGTCTTGAATTTATAAATTAAAACACATAAACTTCTATAAGCTACATACTCGTAATATTATTTAATGTATAATATATAATGTATGAGAATAAAAATGTCTGTGGATGTATACACATTTTCTTCTTTATAAATTGGTTTATTTTTATACCCCGTCTATATTGCGGCTCGAGAACTTGGCTTGAAATCAACTCAAAACTCAAGCTGCGTTTTTACTATGTCAGGTTAATAGCCATATAAACAGGATATACACATATTACTACGTCATACTGTCTATACCTTCTATGAATATGTACATACATATTAATGTATGAAATTTTAAACTTTCATACATTCGAATGTTATTATCTCACTTTTATGAAGTGGAACATAAAATATCATAAAAAATAAATTTTGTTGTTATCAATACAAAAATAACTAAATTTTTACCTTAATTTAATTTTATTTAGTTCAATGTTTTTGATCCATTCGTTTGTTTACAATATTTTGTTTCTTTCTTACCTATATTTGTTTGTTTTAATTTGCTGAAAAAAATACTTACGTTGTATTAGAATAGCAATTCTGATGACTTATATCTTATTAGATTTAAATTTTCATACGAAATGATACTTTTGATACGAAATGATAAATGGATCTAAAAAATTGTAAATTAAAATACATAATATTATTAAATTAGTTACTTTATTTATTGAAATTTTAATAAGAATTAAATACATTTCTCATTGCCTCAAATTTTATTTCACTTATGTATGTATATAATCGAAAAACAAACACTTAATTCATTGCTTCAAAAATGTAATATAAAATACAAAATATCACGAAAATAAAAAGTTATAAAACATAAAAATATCACAAAAAAACATAAAATAAATGAATGAAAAAAACTAAGACAAAGTTAAAATAAAGCGATATTTTTTGATTTTTATATTAATTAAATTAATCAGATTTGCGTAGATTGTTGTAAAAAATGTGATAGCCATTAGGAATTACACATTTTAAATCTTGAAGATCTTGCCATTTTCTTTTCTTTGATGGTATTCTGTCACAATACATTGCTTTAATTTTGGGGCTTGTCAAAATCTTAGGTCTATGAAGAAGTTCTTGTAAATTTTGATCAAACCTCAATTTGTATTTTATTTTGCCATCAGATTCGTAATTTAGCTCCCTTATTTCGGTTACAACAGCATCTCCTACCTCTCTTCCTGGTCGTATTGAAGCATACTGTTTTATACAAGAATCTGTAAAAAAACCAAAGTTAAGGTACTTTACAATATATGTACTTTGGATCTCATTTCTTGCATTTTCTGCTAGTTTTACGTATTCAAATGGCACGTAAACATCTACATCTTTTATTTTTTTTTTTATTATAACATATGTAGTATTACACTCCATTTGAGTGCGTCCTTTTTCCAAAAATTTCTGGATAATAGTATAATTTTGCTTTTTATAGAATAATCTAGCAAAGTATTGAACATAATAGAACTTCTGTTCTGACTTGTACAACCATCACTTTATATTACTAAAGGATTTGTTTACCTTTTCGTTGACGTAGACGATAAGACGAGAAACAAAATTTGGAGCCATAAACTCGCCCTTACATTCGTGCCGCCATTAACACGTGGTTTCATGGGTATATTTATTATAAATTGAAAAATTATATCAGTAAAGTTTTCCTTTATAATAAACTGATAAATATTTGTCCTTATCTTTTTCTCTTCTTGCATCTGCTTTATTTTTATCTGCTTATCGAAATCTTCTTTACTAACGTTTCCAACCTCAAATGCAAATGCACGTATGGTGTCCCAATATTCATTTCATTAATATTGTCGAAGAAAAAATAGTGAGAAACTGATTTTACATTGTCTGTCAAACATTTCGATTTGTATTCGTCATAAACACAACACTCTTTTTTAAAGACTGGTTCAAGATATAATTTTTTTGAACTTTATCTAATGTAGTGTGAAGGTAGTTTAGCTAATCTGTTAACAAATGTCGTTTTTGTTTGCATCCACCTGAATTTACAATATTCGTTCGTTTAATTTTACCTCTATTAGATTTGATTATAGTTGTTTAAATTAGTGGTACATCTGATTGCACGGTATTTTTTGCAGTTCTAAAGTATTTTTTTACATGTTTGTTTGCGTTCTTCTTTTAATTTTAAATAATAACTTATACTATCAGATCTTCTAGATTCATTATTTGAAGTTTTTTTTTGTTTTATTGCAGTTTAATCTACCAAAGTAGATAAAATACTATAGAGATTTTGTTGTGTCCCAATTCATTTTTTTACAAAAGTAATTCAATATTTGAGCTCTTCAAGTTTCTGTAGAAAATGAACAAAATCTTTTAGATGATTTGGCACAAAAAGCAGAATCACAGGAAAGCAATAATTTTTTTCATTTCGTTGTACGTCGACTGTAACATTGTAATTTTTCGAATTTCTTTTATATCCCAAATAATTTTCACCCGCTTTCTTTTTAATTTCGCAGAAGCAAAACTTCGTTTTTCTCGGAATTTTGATTTTATCACTTATTTAAAGAAGTTGCAACATCGTGACGATCGTATATAAGGCTGTTTTTTCTGAGAAAAACTGTTGCTTTATCCTGTTGAGTTACTTTCTGTAAGGTGTTGGACAGTTCATAGTCTGGTTCGTATATCAAAATATCTGATAATATATGAACTTTATCAAGTACATTAGTTCCATTTTCCTACACTAATAGATTGCTCAACATTTTTTTTTGAAGAAAATTGGTCACCTTCAAAATTTATACTTGCCGTTATAAAATTATGTATGATTGCTGAAAATTTGTAATACAATAATAAAAAACATAAAAAAAGTAAGAAAAAAAATTTTGTCTCATTTTGTTTTTGTTATTTTCATTTAATGCATTCTTTCACTTTCTTGAATAGTTCAATAGTAAATTTATCTTAATGGAAATTTCTTCATGCAACTGCAGAACAGATGGATGACGTAATCAAAGGAACGAGTTAAAGGCAGAAAAATTCATTAAAAAAATTTTTCTCCTCGAACTGGACTCGAACCAGTGACCTACCGCTTTCTAGGCGGACGCTCTACCAACTGAGCTACAGAGGCATGAAGAAATTGCCGACGAAATGTTCTCTACATTGCTTATACTGTAATTCACATTATTACTAAGTATTTGATTTGTAATTCACATGATTACTATAAGCACATTCTTGTTGGTTCCGCAACTATGATGTTGTATTAGTAAAATATTCCAAATGTCACTTTAAACAAGTAAAAACATTTCAGTCGGTATAAACTGACTGCATAATACCCTGCACTTTGATAATCTGAGTTTGAAAATTTGTTTCTAAATATTTAGAAATAACTTTGATTGCTAAATGGCAATTACCTGAATCTGACAAACCACCCAATAAAAACTTCAGAGATAGTTTTTCCGACCTATAAGTGAACACATGACGCCAAGTTTCATGAATCTAGCCATAATATTTTTTCAAATATTTAAAATTTTCTTTTATAGTTCTATGGCCCCAAGTTTTAGTTTTTATCTCATAAGACTCTTGTAGAGCTATATTAAGAATTCTTTAAGAATATTACTCTTATAATTTTAGTCTTGTAGAACACTAAAAGACCCTGATGACATCTTTATAAGAACAAAAGAGCGCAATTACTAGTGTTATTAATTCTTGAAAAGAGAGTTAAGCTCCCAATAAAAGTCTTTAAAGCATATAACTATAGTAAGAGACCACAACTAGTATGAGATTTACGAAAACTCTCACAAACCACTTATAATAGTGTTACTAGAAAGACAAAGTAATACATTGTAGAATAAATATATCGGTCTTATTTCGAAATTTATAAAAAATATATCTATTCCGCTTTTAATAATTATTTTTATAACAAAAACGAGAAAAAAATAGAGTTGACCTTGTCAACTCTGTAATACCCGTACGAATTTGTTATCCTATTTGCGAATAAAGATTCCATAACTAACTATGAGGCAGACTTTAAGTTGACGCATTGCCATATTAATTTATGCAAAATTTCAGTACTATGTGTTTTTCAAAATACTGTGTGTGCCAAACTACTATTGAAGTTGTATAGCAGCTACCAGAAGGAGCCAAGCAATTTCAACGACTCTTATCAAGTACATCGGCCCCACTAATATATTTGCTTGTGTGAAATTTCAATACCATAGCTTTTATAGTTACTGAGATATAGCCAAATAACTTTTGAAGTTGTATGGCAGGAACCAGAAGGAGCCAAGTAATTTCAACGAATTTTATGAGACACATTGGCCCTACTGAGAAAGGCCAATTTAAATAGGGTTCTGTAACTTACTACAATAAATCATTTGTGAAGATTTGGTGAACTTATCTCAATTAGTTTTTGGATTATCATTGGGACGGACGGACAGACAAAACTAAATCAACTCAGAATTTGACGCTGATCAAAAAAATTCACTTGAGTCTATATCTAAGACCGTTATTTCTTAGCGTTACAAACGGTAATGCAAATTTAGTATACCCAAAAATTTAATATTATAAAATTATAAATACGGGAAATTAAAATAATTTTTTTGCCACGATTGTAAATCAAAAAATTGCTAGCATTAAAATTTTATTGATAAAAATTGATATTGTACTTCGAAAAAAAGCAACGCAACTTAAAAATAATTAAAATTTAAAAAATTTTTAAGCACATTTTTTAACCATATAATATCATTTTCTTTTTTACATAAAATTTAAGAATTGTTAAGCAAAAAATAAATATACTAATGTGCATAAATTCCAACTAAAACTTTAAATAAAAAATAAAACTATAATTTTGCATTTCATTAATTTAAATTTAATAATTTCTGTACAAAAAATATTTTTCGGACTTCTTTCCAAAAAAAGAATTCTCAGTTTCATTAGGATTAAAATTTAGATAAAGACCATACTAAAATAGCCGTGCCTAACAACTCGACTTTTCAACAACTTAACAACTATCAGATTTAAATTCCTTTTATGAGAATAATGGATTCCTAAACGAAAAATACTTACTGTAACACATAAAATGAAGTTGACACTGATAATTCTTGACTCTAAAAGGTTATTATTGTGTTGTAAATTTGTATCAGACATGATAGCAATTAGAACCTTTTATAATATTTACATCAGGTTTTTTAAAATTTGATGATGCTTTTAACTCTAGATATTTTTATTGGACTTTTTTTCGAAAGCTCCCATTTTATAAAATCGAACTGATTGCTTAAAGCAGTGTATAATTTATAAACATATTCTTTATGTCACTTTTTGCGTATTTTATTTGTGACATTTCCTTATAAAGGAATTCTTTTAAGAACAAAATTCTATAAGAGTGGACATCTTATAAAAAATACTTTATGAGAATTAAAATTTTTTATGGCTTGATGAAAGTAGTTTTGCTATGAGAGTAGCAGAATTTTTAACACTACAAGTGCTAAGTCTTTATTATAAGAACCTTACGAGAGTCGCATAAAAAAAAAAAGAAAAAAATATGAGAGTATTGGATTGTGGTATGAGAGTTTTATGAGAGTTTTGGTCAAGTTTTTTGGGTATTACTCTGGGAAATTCTCACTTGGACACCCATTTCACCAAAACTTCAGGATTATATCTGACCCGATGTTGTACATACGTTTGCCGAATTTTATGAATCTACATACATATCTTTTTCCTTTTCATTATTTTTCCAAATATTTAAAATTAACTTTCGGAGTTGTACGGCAGCTACTCAAACCACTGCACCCGTTCCATTAAGATTTTCAGAATATATGTAGAACATATATTCATTACATATTGGAATTGGACACACCTTTACAATATTTGATATAAATGCCTCTATTAGTTGTTGAAGTATTTAAAAAAGGCTCTTTGAATTGTATGGCAACTACCCGAACCCAATATCCGAATTGGTCCAATTACAATAGCAGCCGTCGTTGGCACAAAACGAAACTTGTGAAAGTTCAGAGTCGAACGACGGACGGACTCCTTCGAGTAGTTACAAACTCGACTTGCACCTCTTATTATTCTAATACAAATAACTGAGATACGCGAAATTCGAATGCTTGCTTTGATGTTTGTTTGCTTTGATTTACGATTTATTATTAAAAGTTGAGTTTTGTCCCTTTTACACTTGAAAAATTATGTTTTTATAGTTGAAAGTATTTTTATCTTCCTTACCTATATTATAAATATCCCATTTTAGTAAAAAAAAACTTACTTGCGCCCTATTAAATTAAGGTATCGATATTTATTCAATCACATATATGTACATACATATATCTACATTTAATCACAAAAGTATGCAGCAAGTTTCGCATAATGTGGCAGATGTGATTTTTTGCACTTTTCGCATGTTTTTGGAACACACTTAACTCGTTTTATTGCAAAAGAGATAAAAGAAAATGTTGTATGGGTTAACTTTTAGATTTCATCGCAGCGCATCGAAAATAAAAAAAAATATCAACAATTTTCGAGAAATTTCGAAAAACGTAAGTTTCAAAAAAGAAACAAAAATTCTGATTTTGACGAAAATTCTGATCTTGGACACTATGGTTCAGATCAAATTGATTGTATGACAAAAATGAAGAGCAATCAATCACCAGAAAAAAAAGTTCCCGCTGATTTATCTATGTTTCATGCTTCCGAAGTTATAAGCATTTATTTGTATGCAGGAAAAACAACTATTGTTACGAGTATAGCAATTAAAGTTCTGTGGCGTCCACCTGGATTCTGTCCTTTATCTTCAATTCTTTTATAATGTTTTTTTATTACAAAAAATTACTTTATTTTATTTTAATAAAAAAAACAATATTTTAGTTTAATTTTACAAACAAAAATTTTATTAGTTATCACTTCTAATTATCAAATATTAATGAACAAATTTTATAAAATTTTAATTTTTTTTACCGATCGCTCTACTTGCAATATTAGCATAACTGTTATAGCTGCAACGTGACCGTTCAACGAATTTTTATGTGAACTAAATTTGAAGGTAGTTCACACCGAAAATTGCTGTGTTGACGATTTCGCAATTTTCAAATTAAAATTTTTTGGTGAAAGGTAATTTTTTGGTTGACGTCTGAAATAATGTGCAACGTTATACTATAAATGTTTAAAACGTCTGCATGTATTTATACAAGGTGTACGAGACTCAGTGGTGTTCTTGAAGCAGAGTGATAGATTGACTTCAGAGAAACAAACAATACCTGGTGAAATTTTTCTTTTTTGGCCCATGTTTTCCATCTATGTGACCTTAAACTCATCTTAACTCAAGAGTTAACCTTCCTAAATTGATGACCTCCCTAACATAAACTTCAAGAGTGTTTTTCTGTTATTAGAGATAAATTAAAGTAATTAAAGCAACTGAACTTAAATTTCTCTGAAACTAAAAAAAATTCTTTGAAACATCAGAAAGGGAAGGTACATCATTAGGAGAATTTTATTAGCTTTAAAATGAGAGTAAAAAATTGGCTTTATCTGTCATATTTCGTGAGTTAAAAATGTAAAAATTGGATGGTTTTCGCATATTCCAACTTTGAGTTCCGTTAACTCGAGAAGAGCCCAAAAAGAAAAATGCTACTGAGTGTTTTTTGTTCCTCTGATGTTACTTTATCACCCTGGTTCGAGAATTCCATTGAATGTGGTAGACCACAGATATCTTTATATAAGACTTGACAACACACAATTTAGTAAAAAATTCATATGGTGTATTGAAAATTGATCATCGTACATTTTGTTAAGAAATATATTTTATACTAGGTATTTTCGAATAAATTAGAAATGTTCATATGGTGAACATTTTCGAAAAAAACGATTAAATACAAAAAATATGCAAAAATTATTTTATTTCATTTAAATATTTACAAAATTAAATTTCTGGTTCTTTCAAACTAGTTACTTATTACAGGTAACAAATTACATTATAATAAATTACAAGTAACAAAATATTTTTCAGTTAAAACCAAAACAATAAATACATAACAAAATTGTTTTCGAAAAAATTACATCACATATTTACATAAAAAAATAAAATTTTTAATTAATATTTCTTAAAACTAGTAATATTTGACGCGAAAAGCAATTAATTTTATGACATAAATGTACCTATGTATTCAACTAAATTCACAAAATGTTTTAATTTTCTTTTATTAAAGATTAAATTACATACTTATTTAAATTGTTTAAATCTTAACATTAGTACGTACTTGATTAAATTATATTTGCCACAGGTAACAAAATAAAATTTAGTTACAAATTAAAAATACTTCGGTGGTGTAGAATTCCTTTTTCCTGATGCTTATATCCATTTGTCCCGGATGACTTCGTTTTCTGGAGAAGTAAATGTAGGTATAGCATTTACGTTCTCCTTTTCTCGTAGACTATTGCTTTTGAATCCTACGACGCAACACTTTCAGGGCATTTGTATTTATATGAAGGTAATCAAATATACTATTATATTTTATTTAAATATGATTACAATTAAAACTTTAAAAAGTAGACCAAATCTTACTAGTTTAATAAGTGATTTTTCTTTTTAAATAAATTTTAGTACTATTTTTTGAAAATCCACCTTTGTTTTATCCCAAACATGACAAACAAAAGAAAAAATTCATTTATATATATTATAAATCTTCATTTTATTTAATAACACAAAAAATTAATATAATCCGTGACTTCAATAATGCCTTATAAGAAGTTTAAGTACGGTATTAATAGGGTTGTAGAACCATCTCAGAGCTTTTAATATCTTTACATTGTAAAAAAAAACTGCTAAAGCTTTTGATAAATTTTGGAATACAATTTTTACAATTTTAATACATACTTTGACGTCTGTTTGAAAATTTGAATTTAAAGCTCTGTGTAAATGTTAATTTTTAACAAACGTTACAACTTTATTTAAACATAGCATTTCTATGCTGCATTTTGGGAAAAAACTAAATAACTAGCACCTTATTGCTGAAAATATTTACTAGTTTATTTAATTGGTTATTTCTAGCAACATTTATATGACTTGTATAAAAAAAGCGTGCCCGATTTTTACAATACTCAATTTATCCACTACATATAGAACGGATTTTGGAAAAGTGTACAATCTCAAGAGCTTTTGCTAAATTTTTTGGAATTTGATACTTTGTAAAGTTTACGTCGTAAGTGCATTATTGAAGTCACGGAATTATTCACTAAATTTAAATTAAAATTAAATTTTAAACAGCAAATAAATTATTTTACCGCACGACACAGCATTCCCGTACGAAATTTATACATGAACTAAAGAATGCTATAGTCTCATTTTTTGTACAACCTTAATCAATAGACACAAACACAATATATTAACCTCTTGTACATTATAGGAGTCTACGCATAGACCCTCTATAAGTATGTGCATTCATAAAAATTATTTATATTTCCAGGTTTGCAAGAACAAAAACCTAAAAAACGCCCCTATAATAGTGATGGACGCCAATATTGCAAAAGAAACTATGAAGAGGGTCCTGGAAACATCAAAAGAATACAAAATACCTGGTATGTTTGTTGAAAATATTATATACAAATATCTTGTATTTGGACGGAATTTTTAACATAAATTATACATATTTTATAACATAAATTATACATATTTTATAACATAAATTATACATATTTAGCATTTGAAAAATGCTTTTTATCAAGCTTACTTTATTATATTTTGAATACATATATACATATGTACGTAAGTTTTATAAGATTAAAAATGATATAGTTATTTTATATATAACCTCCCTTAAGATTTTTGGCGTGTTGATTATTATGAAAACGTGATGTTTGGTAACCAGTCTCTTGAAGCTCCATTTGCGCTACTAAATTTTTTGATTCGTTCCTTATTGCGTAAGCTTTTTTACATTCCTTGTGCAACACAAGAGCAGACAATGTTAAAAAAATCAAAGAAACTACAGAAAGCGAATATCCCCATGAAAGAACGTTAAATTTGGGATATAACAACCAATCTCGTCGATAAGCATTAGCTCCAAATACTGCTACCGCAAGCAAGAGAGATATTGCTACAATTTATGGTTTCAAATAATGAGAAAAATAATTGAGTTAAAACTTACCTGAAATTATAACACACAAATAAGTAGTGCTGAGAAAAAGCCACTCAAACTGCAATATCGTTTTTAAAGGCATACGTATAACTACTAGAGACAGCAAGATTAAAGCTAAATATGTAAGAATAAAAGAAATGCAAACAAATGTCTGAACAAGCATTAACCAAGCGGGTACAAGCCATTCCCTTATAACGTAATATTCCTTCAAATTCAAATCGGATTATAAAAAGTTTCAAATACATACTTAAATGTTCATTCTTACAAAAACTTACATTACTAAATATGTTATGGCATCCACTAAAACTCCTAGGAAATTGGTAATAAGGATAATGAAATTGCTTAAAGCAGTACTCCCAAAGACCCATGTTTATAAAGTGGCTTTGACTTTCTGGATAAGACTCCATCCAATATGGTGAACAAAACGACATTAGTAAAAATATTGCGGCTACATACAATATTAACGATCCAAATAAAACCCCAGCTATATTAATTTTTTGCATTTTGTATTAAAATAATAAAGACATATGTATATATGAGAATTTAATTTACGTGTTGTCTTTGGGTATTCAGTTTTATCTTGATTTTCAATTGAACTCGGCATGTTCTGTTACAACTTCAATAAAAGCAGAGGTATTGACAATTAAAAATTTTAATTCTGATGTACTTTTCAATTCTTATAAAAATTAACATTTATTGAAGCTCGCTCATCAACACTTCTACAGTGTGAAATTTTTTACGTAGTAGTAGTTTCGTATCAGGGATGTGATGAACCCTTTGATCAGTAAGATACAAGAATAGGCCACTAGTAAAATTTATATAAACTTGGTAGCATAATACCTGTTTTGTTATGCTAAATGCTCCAAATGTAAATATGTACTTTTATTTTAAAATATACTAAAATTTTTTGGTAAAATAATTGTAAAACAAGCTCAAAAATTTTAAATACGCAAAACATGGATAAGAATGTATACTTTATGATTTAACTTGTGTTTAAAAACGAAAAAAATTTTAGCCGAAAATTCCAAAACAAAATTTACTTAAATTTTTTGTATTACCATGAAAAGACAGAGTTATAGTCATATAAAATAAATGAGAATTCCATTAAAAGCCGTACTTACCTTTCATCTATAATTTTATTCAATGATCGAAAGTTGAACATACATACAAAAGAAGGCAAATTCATTCTAGTTGTCTCTTTCTTTGCTCCAAGAATTGTCAAAATCGTAACAAAAACGTATTGATTTTATTTTCCGCTACCATAAAATATATGTAATTTGTAATAAAGGAAGTTAAAAATTTTTTTAAAGTAAATTCAAATTAAGAAATATTTAAAATATTTTTTTATTTGAAATATTTGTGAAAAAAAATCAAATTGAAAAAAAACACGTTAATTTTATTTTCTCTTTGAATAATTTTATTTTATAAATAGAAATTACATAAACCTATTTCTGTTACAATATCTTGCTGCCTTTTAACTGAACTTTTTTTTTATCTTTTACTTTCGTGTTACTTGCAATATGCTTTTTGTTAATAATAATGATATTAGCGAAGCATTTATGTATGTGGGACGTTGTTGCAATTCGGAAGCAATGTTGCGTTGATGAATTTCGAATACCAAATAGTCTAGAACTATATAGGATCAAAAAACACCTGATAGCATTTTACTTTTTGGGCCCTTCCTCTCGAATTACGGGTCCAAAAGTTAAAAAAGAAAACCGTCTAATTTTCACATTTTTGATTATAACTCGGGAAGTATGGCAAGTAAATTCAAATTTGTATACTCATTTAAAAACTAATAAAATAGGTGTCATTTGTTCGTCTGGATTCATTCTATCACCCTGCTAAGGGAATACTATTAAGTCACGGACATCCTTACTTTTTAACAAATTTTAATTTTTTCTCTATTAGTCATATAAATAGTTTTCTTTATACATATATTTTCGTATACTTCGCATTAACTAATTAAGCTCCACATACTTATTCATTATAAAACAATATATACAAACTAAACAAAAACTAAAAGTTAAACTAACATTTTTAACTTTTTTTTATTTTTTTCTCAGAAGTTCATTTATAATTCACGCTAATGTTATAACTAAAATCGCAAAATAGTTTTTGTTTACTATTTAAACAAGCGCGGCGTACTTTTCCAAGAAGGGAAAAATAATATTTGACATTTAGTGTCAATTTCAGTTTGATGATGCTTTGAGCAAAGAAAGAGAGTTATCTGAGTGTTCTGGCTTCACTGTGTTTTTTTCATGATGCGATTTTTTAGGAAGTGTAAACGAAGTAGAAAAAACAATGCTGTCCCATTAGTACTTTTGATCATTAAAATATATTAAAAGTGCAATTTTATAAATATAAAATTGCACTTTTGATCATTAAAATATATGGCAGGAAAATTTCATGTACATATGCAATCCGTAAATTGTCAAGTTCAAAAAGTTCAGTGATTTCGTGACGAGCAGATGTATTTTATTCAAAGTACAATGTAAGCAGTAAGGGCAAAATCTCTCATCCATGTCTGATAAAAGTCGTATTCATATTCACTGTTTGACATCCAAATTTATCTGATGGTAGTTTAGATTTACTATCATATTTTTTTTTAAAGCGACCAGTTAATTTTTATTTTAGTTATAATTTTTGTTAATAATTATTGTTAAATTTTAGAGTAAAGTCTCCGGCCATACTATATAATTCAAATTTCGTGAAACTGCTTTCATATTTGGAAAGTGTAGCCAATAAATAAATAATGTAGCCAAAAAATAGTCAATAAATTTGTATGGTGCTACATTTCCTTTTCTGCAAATACAAAAATCGAATTACATAATAAGGCACCTGCTGGCCTATTATGTAGTCTATTTTCGTCAAACGATTCTCACATTTTAAATTTTGACACTATGTAAATCGAGTAGAGCAAATTTGCCTCTGCGAAAGTAGGAAAAGTGGTACTTTTTACTTTCGCATACTTTTCATTCTAAAATCTAAGTTTTTAAAAAAATAAAAATAAACAATGTAAGTGTTATATATATTTTGCTTTAAATTAAAAAACCATGCATTTCAAATTTACTGCTATTAACTAAATTTTTGTAAAATTAATAATTATAGGTCAAAATAAAATACAAAACCATTCCGGTTTAAGAAAATAGCAAAATAGCACTAATTTTGTGCTAACTAACCTTAAACTTAAATTTGTTTCGCTTCTTTTCTTTCGACTTTACTCCTTTCCAGTTTTATTTTTATGAGACTGAACTTTTCATATATATAGGCTTACAAGCTTCGGTTATTATAAGTAAAATGGTTTTCTGAGCAAAAATAAAACTTAAATTTTAACCTGTATATAAATCTTTTGCTATCCATATTTGTTTAAAAAAAATAACAACAATCGCCTCCATAATACATACATTTAAATGTATGATTTTTTTAAAATAATTCAAATGCTTATTTGAAAAAACTGTCAGAAATGTCAAAACTCAAAATTTTACAGTTTAAAATTTTTATGATGCGATTTTGTTACATAGTAGCAAACCACTTGCGAATCGCAAGTCAACTTGCGCAAATTAGCGACTTTCGTATTTTTACATAGTAGGCCACCTAAACTCGTTCGGCAACTTTAGTCTGACATATTGTCCGACCTTATAAGACATAAAATTGACATTTTCTTTATTTTTAGTGCACCTTATTTTCAGTTTTCTCTTTCTCAAAAAATTTTATCAAATTCAAGTTTAAAGTGAAGGTTTTTTAAACGCCTAATTTATCATTTGTTTAAATACTACACCTACGATATAATGTACAATACTGTGTAATATTCTACTGAAATAAAGTATTTGATGCCGCTTACATAACCGACAAAATTAAAGATAAAATTTACCGCAGTTGTATATAGAACTGAATAAAGACTGTTTACACAGGGTCATTCTGAAAGGTATACAGCACCATATACCATTGGTTAGAGGGTCGAAAATGGGTAACGCTTTTAAAATCAATAAAAATCAAAAATAATGACAATTTTTTGGTTTTTTACTTTTTATTAGGGCCTTTAAAATCTTGACATTGAAATGGTTTTTGTGCTATATCTTCTGTACAATAAAAAATTTCTCAACACTTTAGTGACTTAAATTAAGGTTTGAGAAAGTGGCCAAAATTCTGTAAAAAAAAATTGAAAGTTTCAAAAAATTTCTAACGAAAGTACGTGGTTGGAAAAAAATGAAAAAATAAAAAAAGGGAAAAATTTGATTTTTCCTAAAGTTCGAACGATTGGTATTCCGAAAGTACACAAAATACATAATCAAGCAAGATGTTTATTTTAAGCCCTTTAATAGACCTTTCAGAAACTGTTTGTTTGAAGCCCCTATCTTTTTCGGAACGGAAGTTATAATCAAAAAAGCTTAGATAACTAAAAATTTCGTGAAAATTCGTTAAATTCCCTGTATCTCGAAAACTCTTGAGATTTCACACCTACTCCGGAACAAAAGTTTTTTCCATTTTTGACCCTCTAACCAATGGTATATGTTGTTGTATACCTTTCTGAATCACCCTGTATATAGAACTATACAAATTTTTCTTCCTTCACCCAAATTTTTATTTTTTAATCTGCTTTAATTCAATATGGAAATTGTATATTAAAAAGTGAATTATTTTTTGCATGCATGTGTATTTGAAATAAAATTTTGAAGAAAGAAGAATGTAAAATAAAATCTGAAAAGAAGGCGAAATTACAAAAAATCAATACATTTATATTTCCTCATATATGGAAATGCATGCATAATTTTTTTCTTCTAATAAATATCAGCGTTTAATTTTATTTTCAACTGCCCATTTTCTGCATTTTGTGCAAAATTAGTTTAGATATGTGAAGAATTAAACTGACATAATGTACATATGTGCTATATTGTATTTATTTTTAATATGATATAAGTAGTATAATAGTACTTCTCCTATTGATTTCATATATAAAAATAACGTGCATTCATATATAAAAATAGCACTTCTACGAACAATCCAATATACAAAAAAAAAGCTCGAGCTATTAAAAACAAAAACGATAAAATAAAAAATAAAAATTATCAGCAATCCATTTAGTGAGAATTAAAAAAAAGAGAGAAACTGCGAAAAAAACAACAAAATAAATTACAATGCAAGTTTGCATGCTCAGAAAGCATAATAAGAGAGATATCGCGAAAATAAAAACATCAATACAAATTCAAATAAAATAGCAATATGAATAGCAATGGTAATGTCTTTATATCTAACAAGTCCCAATACTCAATTTTTTTTACGAAATGTTACGAATTTTTGGCCTCGTTGTTGGTTTTTTCTTTAAATGCCACTGATCGTGTCATATTTTTTATTATTTTTTTCTTTTTTTTTACGTAAAAAAGAGATTAATATTTTAAAAAATCTCAGGATATTATACACATTTTTTAAAAAGCTTCCCATTTAAATTCTATTGCACGAAAAAGAAAGAAAGGTAGGAGGAAAGAAAAAATGAAAAAAAAATTCAAATTCATATTTCAGTATGGTTTCAAATGTTAATGAGGAAGGATGTATGATTTTTTATGCACATTTTGTATTTCCCAATAAGGTAAGTTGAGTAGTGTCGGCTAACAAAAATGTTATTAAAAGTAATATAGGTTGACACATTTCAACAATTTGAATTATCTCATTTCGATTATTCATACGTTACTTATAAAATTGTTTCAAATAATTTCACTTAGTTTTTAAATTATTAAAAATAAATATGTATGTACCTACTTCCAATAAATTTTTTTTTAAATAATTATTTTAAAACTATTTCAAACATGTTATATTGAGTGCTTCAAAAATTTTGCTGTGCTCTTTTTTCATATTTTATTAGCAGGTAAACAAGAGCAATCTATTTATAAAATGTCCCTGCATGTGTATGTATGACCTATCTTAATTCTAAACGGAAAGAATTTTAAAATACCTGAACAAAAATTTTAAAATACCTGTTATTTTACAGTCGGAATTTTCGAGTCATTTGGTAAAATACCATTTATTTCAAAAATAGAAAAATATTCAAATCCGGTCATAAAAATATATGATTGTTTTTTCCAAACATTTTAAATATTTTTTTTCTTAGGTAATTGATATAAATGATAGTAAGTTTTTAATATTTTTTCAAATAAAAATAGAGGTAAAATTTTGAAGTTTATATAAAATTTGTATTTAACAAATAATATTTGATTGTATTTTAGATATTATTTTCTAATTCCCTCTTCAAATTTTTTCTTTACTATGTATTTATATCAATATTTAAGAATTATCTTTCATTAATTATATTTTCAACTTGACACCACAGGTACTTCCCATATCTTGCGTTAACTTACCCTATGAGAAAGAAAAGCTGTTCACTTAAAAATAATGAAATGCTTTCAGTAACAAATAAAACGTTGAAGGCGTAGGTTGTGCTTGTTGTTTTTCCGCTTTTTTTTAAATTTTAAAATAATTATCAATGAAAATATTAATATATTTTTTTGATTTTTCAAATATATGTTCTAAATTTTACCTGCTTTATAATAAGTGTGAATTTATTTTAATATTTCTTCTCAAAAAATTGCCACTTCGATTTAAAAAAGGCCATATAAAATAAGGTGTGCTTTCAAGTTTCTCTCTGAGCATTTTGATTTGTTAGATATAAAGACATTAGCAATGGAATATCAGCAAAGTTTCGATGCTGATAATGTATAATTTTTAAAAAAAACAAAAATATGCATCGCAATGTAATATGCACAAAACCACTTTGTTGTTGATGAACAAGCTGAAACAAGAAAGCTTTTGTAACAAAAATCAAATTGTAAAAAAAGAATCACAAAATGAACAGAAAAAAACCTGAATAAAAAATGTAGTATTTAAAAGTAAGTTAGATTAGTTATGATTTTTTTAAATTAAACTGAAAGTGTACCTATATTAAGAAAATGTGAATTATGAAAATATTTAAAGCAAAAACTTCTTTTCAATGTAATTCTTGCATTAAGATATAAGAGATATTTTTTTTTATTTTGCAGGCGGTAAGAGGTAGTCGATAACGTTAGCCTTTAACGTTTATAAAAAAAAGATGATAATATCTGCATGCATTATGTTTGTTTTAAAATTTAATACAAGATTATGAAAATCAAAAACTTTTAAAATTGTTTGAACTAAAATACCGTACCTATATAAAAAGTTAATTTTATGACACAAGTTCTTTTTTATATAAAGCATTGAAACCTAAAAGTTGATTTTTTAATATGAGTAATGTTAATTCCAAAATACATAATATATATTATGATAAAAATAAAGAAAATCTTTATGGTTCAATTAATAAACTTCACAAAGCTTTAAAAAATGAAAAAATATCTCAGAAAAAAATTCAAGCTTGGTTAAGAAGTCAGCCAACATATACCTTGCATTATCCAGTAAAAACAAAGTTTCCTAGAAATCATTACCTAGTGCAAAAAATTGATCAGTTGTGGGAAATAGATTTATGTGATTTAAAAATGTTTAAAAAGTATAATGATGGTTACACGTTTTTGTTAACAATAATTGATGTGTTTTCCAAGTTTGCTTGGGTAGTGCCTTTAAAACGGAAAACAGGAATTGAAGTTACAAAAGCTTTTAATAAAATTATATCAGGAAGTCAAAGAAAACCAGAAACGGTTCAATCAGATGAGGGTAGAGAATTTAAAAACATAAACTTTAAAAGTTTTTTAAAACATAATAATATTAATCAAAGATTTCCAACAATTGCATCAACAAATAAAGCTGCATTAATTGAAAGATTCAATCGAACGCTAAAAGAAAAGATGTTCAAGTTCTTCACGGAAAGTTCAAGTAAAAGATACATTGATATTTTACCACAACTGGTTAAAAGTTACAATGTTTCTGTACACAGTACTACAAAATTTCGTCCTGCAGAAGTTCAACCAAAACACACTACAGAAATTTATAACAATTTTAAAAAACATTTTAAAAAAGACCCTAAACTATTCGTTGATATTTTCGTTGGAGATTTGGTGCGCGTACGTAGAAAGAAAGCAACTTTTGAGCACGGATATACAGAAAAATGGACAAAGGAAATTTTTATAGTAGATAAAGTTATAAATAGAGAGCCTTATCCATTATTTGTATTGCACGATTTGAAGGGTAAAGAAATAAACGGAACATTTTATTATCAAGAGTTGCAAAAAGTTTATGTTTAAATAATGATTCAGTTCCATCATCAGTTTACAATGATAATTGCTGGGCCATCTGGCTCAGGAAAAACAACATTTATTTGCAATTTAATCAATCAAATGAAGAATTTAATTCAGCCGGAAATAGAACATATTATGTGGTGTAATACAGAAAATAACGCATTGCCAAAAAACTTAAATTTCACGCAAATTGAGTATTTTAATGAAATTCCTGAAAATTTGAATAACGATAACAATATCCCAACATTACTTATTTTGGATGATTTAATGATTGATGGATCTCATCATCGCAACTTATCAATTATGCTGGTATCGCAAAATGTTTTTCATCAGGCAAAATTCTGTAGAGATATATCGTTAAATGCAAAATACTTGGTGCCACGAGATAAATCGCAAATTTTACCTTTGGCACGGCAAATAGTACCAGAAAACATCAAAGAATTTCAAAAAGTATATAATGAGACAACATCAGAGCCACATAGCTATATTATCTTAGACGCAAGGTATAAACGATTTATTTCGATTCAGAACTGATATTTTTGATAATAAAACAAAAAGTTGTGTGTGTTTTTGCACACTAGATCAGTTAAAAAATAAAACGTTATGTGAGAAATATGAAACGTTTGATAGCAAACCAGCATATACTGCATACACTAAAAAAGTCTAAAACAAAACTTCGAAATAGTTTAATAAGAAATTGTGACTCTGAGGTGATTAAAACTTTGTGTGAAATTTCATTGAACATTCTTAATGGAAATACTAAACTTTCCAAAAATAAATTATCACGAATAAGAAAATATAAAAATCAACTTCGATATTTAGCTTGTCCAAAAATATCTATAAACGCTAAGCGTAAACTTATCATACAAAAAGGGGGTTTCTTACCAATGTTAATCGGTACAGTTTTGTCGGGCTTACTGGGAAAACTTGTTTCGAAATATACAAAATGAACAACACATTACAACGCATGATTGTTATTCAACCAGACTTATACAATAAGCTAAAAGAAAATATCATAAACGATAATGAGCTCTCGGATATTGATAGAAATACAAAAGCAATTTTATTTAACAAAAAATTAAATGATAATCAAAAATGGTATTTATATCGTCAAAACTTGATGAAATTTAGTATGAAAAAACGAAAAGGTATGCAAAGAAAACCTGCTGAATCGATTAACAAACAATATAGCATGTTAGAATCTAAAAGTACACAAACACGTCCAAAGTCCGAGCGAAAAAGCATAAGTGTTCAAACAGATCTAGTTGAAAAGAAAAATGTTGATGTACAGGCTAATTTATCTCCTCAAGAGGAATTTTTCGAATATGATCCTATTGAATATTGGAGTATAGTACCTTCAGATGAGGAAAAAGATGATGTTTTTGACGATGATATAAAAGACGAATCGCTATTACGAGACAGAGCACTATCAGTAGTTTCAGAGGGAGCACGACTAAAACCAAGGAAATCTATAAATGTAGCAAACGTGCGAATGTTTGAAACAGATTCAGGCGACATTATAAGTGTTCCTATTGATAGTCCAAAAAAACCTTTAAAACGAGTACTTCGATCATCCACAAGAGAAGGTGATAAACAATTACAACTAAATTTTCCTGTTCGAAAAAGAACAAAAGCAAAGTTTGCCTCTAGTGTATCTACGCAACAATGGACACGCTTCAAATAGAACCTAATGGGGAAGATTTTTATATAAAAAAGGTAGGTACACATAAAAATTTTGTATATAAATTCGTGAGTTTAAAATAATAAAATTTCATTTTTATTTTTACATGTACCGAAGAAACATGGCACAAAATGTATTAATAGCAGATCTACAATTTATAGTCGGAAGTAATAATGAACTTTACCTAAAAGAAATGGCAACGATTGATACCAACTCAATTATCTCAAAATTATACCACTTTAAACCTCCGTATCGTCAGGAAAAACTAGATTCAGCAGCAAGGGGGCAAAACGCATACAACCTAAGACATGTCAACGGTTTGAATTGGATTGACGGTAATATTAATTACAGTGAAATTTCTACAATCATGGGAAGTTTTTCGTCTTACGATAAAGTTTATGTAAAAGGAGTTCAAAAGAAAACGTTTTTGGAAAAATATTTGCTACCCCAGGTTATTAATTTGGATGATGAAATACCACCTTTAGATAAATTAAAAAATTATGAATCATTCTGTGTAATTCATTTGATATCTGACACTCATAAAAAACGTTGTGCTGTAAAAAATTGCATAAATATCTTAATGTATTTAATAAAACAAATGTAATTTGATTTAAAAAAAATGTTTTTTTATTTTGGTATTATCTTAATATTACATGTTATGGAATCATTACATAAATCCAAATTATATAAGTAACAAAATATTTGTTCTGCCATAAAGATTGGCACCTCATAGAATAGTCTGCTATAATTACATTGATAAGATGAAAACTGCATTGGTATGTAAAAATCTTCCTGTAATAGTTTAATAACTCCTTTTTCTTTACATTTTGTAAAGTATTTATGAATGTATTCTGCAATAGTATCACTAGCATTGTTATTGTATGACATTACAGCTTGTAAGAAATCCAACATTTCGTTCAATTTCCAATACTCTTCTTGTCGAATATCAAAAGTAATTTTATCTTGTTGATTGAATTCCAAAATGTTGCAAAAAGGTTCACTTTGTTGCTGATTTTCGTTAGTGATCCGAGCAGATTCCAACATTTTGGCTTTTTTGTAAAATGAGTGCCAATCATCATAGAGGACATGGACAGATCTTTTGCCATTTCGATGAAATATTATTTTTGACTGGAAAGTGTCGCAGTCGAATCCAATAACTATCTTACATGTTTGTTTCGTGTTTAGAAAATATATGTAAGAAAGTAACAAATTTTCTTTTTCCGGTAATATTTTCTTTTCTTTTTTTGTTGACATTTTTGATGGAGATGTTTTTCTTTTTAACGGCATTGTAGAATCAGAAGCGCTAAAACTGAATAATTATTTAAAAGCACAGAGCTTTGTATTTATACTCTTGACGTAAAACTTTAGTGCTGTTGTGAAATCGGTTTCTGGCATATTTGTAAATAGTTCTTTGTTTGCCTTTGACGTCCGAAAATTTTTGAAAACAATTTCACAACCGTTTTGTCATTAAAGTTGAGATTGTTGCTATTGAATATATCTAAAAACGTTGACATGCTATGACCTTTACATCTGTACCACAAATATACGCAGCAATATTGTGCACAAACTTCTGAAAAGTCGCCTTGTAATCTTTTGTAATTCCAGACAGTATATGAATTCTTTGAAATTCTTCTTAGAAAATGTTGTAATTCTTTATAGGAAGGTGCTTGACCATACGAATCAAAATACTCGACAAAACCATTTGTGGGTATAAAGATACATACCCAATGTTTACCTGGCTTAGTATGAACATCTGTATTTACTACTATAATTGCGGGTTTTTGAACATGTTTAGGAAGCTTATCAAGAGCAAAAACTCCTTTAAAAAACTTTTTTGTTTGCTGATTGCATGACAATACATTTTTAATTTGAAGAGAATCCATAAGAGTTATTTAGTTGTCTTCTCCAAAAGAAGTAAAATCATAAATTTTTGTGTTTCCTTTTAAATAGTATTTTAGAAAATCCTTGTTAATACGGCCATTCGTTAAAATAATATAAAATTTTTCCATTAATGCGGCAAGTTCCTTATCTGCTTGGTTATTATATATGTTTCCAAATTTATAGCCTTCAGTAGCACTTGGTTTAAGGGCTTTTGTGGGAAATTTGTATTGTATTTCTTTAGCGAATACTTTACAGTTTTCTTTTATTCCTACTAGCGTAACATTTTTAACAAAGACAAAATCTTTATCATCGGAACAAAATGTTAAATCAATGAGTGCATAAGCTTGTTTAGACATGTTTGCTGTGGAGAGTATAATACTTGATTGTTTCATAATAAGTAAATGTTGAGCTTTTTATAGATTTGCATACACGTTCCGATTTTTATCTATTTGTACGTTCGCATCAAATTCTCCATAAACTAGAGCTGTAAGTGTTGATGAAGTTGGTTTCGATAATCTTACCTCAATTCGTACAGTTCCTTGATTAAGTTAACCTTGAAATACTTCATTACCTGATGCATCTGGGGTTAAATCAAAAGCCAATAAAAAGAAACCATTTGTAAACATAGATTTCGTTATTTGATGACCTCTGTCGTTATGATAAATTCCTGTTCCAGAGAATAATGTATGGTAAGCTCTTGTGCTGCAGTTATTATCGTCAGAAAAACTTGTTTCTATTGCTGCATTTGGTACTTGAACACCATTAACATAAAGCATGAATTGTGAAATATCAAAATGCTTAAAATTGTATGGATTTTTTGATCGTTTCCCGGAATACCCCGAATTTTCGGTCATGCAAAAGATAATTGTGTTTGGTAATTGACCAATGAAAACATTGTCTAGTGAAATCGATGAGCTGTTGCTTGGAATTGTGAAATTTTTGACTTCTACTCTTTTATAATGATAATTAGCATTTGCTTTTTCCAAAACTGCATTATGGGCTAGTAATACGCTAGGATTTATAGTTACATGTCTCATAAATAAATTGGCTTCTACAATTTTTAGTTGCGATTCATCCGAGTCGTCCGCAAATAAGAAAAAATCTGGTTATTCTAATGTGAATAGAATTCGAATATCAACATTGTTTATTAGAAGCGTAGGTTGATTAAACATATCGACATGGAGTTTTCCCATGAGTTCAACAATATTACTGTTATGATATAGTTTTTGACGTTCCTTTGAACCATTATTGTCAGATCTAGCTATATTCGGTTTATCTAAAATCCATCCAGCGCATTCCAAATGAGTTGTTGCAGCATCAGTTCCATAATTTAACAATGATTCAATATAAGCACTATAATGGTAATTTCCATCTGACGGAGTGATATTTTTACCATTGAGTTGTACATTGCACTGCTTAATTATAGAATGTAATAGATTATTCACTACACTGGGTTGTTGAAGGATTTTTCCATCTGCACCCTTATCATCATGCCACGGTGTTCCATCTTTTTTTAAAATTTGAACTTTCAGTTTTAGATATGTTGAAGACAAATCCCTGTATGTGTCACCATGACCTAATGAAACGAATTCTATTGTTGAGGGACTATCCAGAGAAGCAATAGGATTGTATGAAACCTCTTCAGATTTAAGAATGCTTGCTTGTATTGGTGGACTTGTAAATAAATCTAGTTCTGATTTCATACATTCGTTCATTTTATATTTTAATTAAATATATCTCGTTTTTCCCGTTTTTGAATTTTTTTCCTTTGTTTACTCTTAGCTTTGCGTTTTTTTTGATTTGAATGAGTTAATGTAGTTGAGTGAGTTCTTTTTATAGCTCTTCTTCTTCTTATACCGCTGCCATACATTTCATTTAGTTTGTTTACAGCTCGACGTCTTATATTTTTTAATGCTTCTTTCCCTCTATCTTGCAATACTTCTTTTGGATTTGCTCCGGAAATAATATCAGATAATGCATTAATACCGGTGTCTAAAGATTCTTTTTTTACTAAATTCAAACCGGATGATATAACTGGTTTTAAATATTTAAACAATCCTCCAAAGAAACTTCCAAGTCCTCGTCCTCTTTGATATTGCACACTTGAGTGAACTAAAGGTCCAATGTCGTCAGTACCCCTACCACTTTGTACTAAATCATACTTGTAATATGAACGGTTCATCATATAAGAATAAATAACATGAGCTTGTTGACTTATTTATATCTTTTGAAGTGTAATACAATTTTGGTGGGCATGTTGCTTCTAGAAAAATTTAAATTATATCCGTATTTGTCACATAGCAAAATTGAAATGCTTTCAAAACTGTCTTTTTCAATATTACAATACTGAACGTGGTCAAATTGTGTTACGAAATCTATAAATGGATTTGTTGTATTAATAGTTCTCATACATCTTGCCATTGTATCACCAATATATTGCGGTTCTATTATATCCGTATAAACAAACACCATATCAGTTTTAGTTTCTGGAGAGGTTACTAACATATTTGTTATATTTTGATATGCTTCAATAAATTTTGATTTATATTTTTTAAGTTCTTTTTGTACAGCAAGTACTTGTTGAAGACATGTTTTCAATAAAAATTTTACTGTATACCCAGTGCCAACAAGTATTCGTATTTCAGCCGAAGGCCTTTCAATGCATAACTTTATGTATTCTGTATGTGTAGTATCTATCTTAAATTTGTTATCCAAAACATAATTAGCATCATTTGAAATGAAATTATAGATTTCCCATATTAATTGTTGTTCCACTTCTTTTCCTGTGTATCCCGGATTTGGAGAAATATTTTGAAACAGTGTGGGTAATAAAAGCGTTTTCCAATCGCATCGCAATTCGTTTTCATTATAAGGAATATAGGTTTTTCCAATACCGATGGAGTTTTTTTCCGTTGTTCCAATAAATATCACAGCAGCCTTTGCGTAAACTTCTCCAAATATGTTTGGAATAAAATTGTTCATAAAAAGGTCACAAATTCCTACTTTCCACTTATTTTTCTCTAAATTCAAATGTTTTGGTAATTTATTTGTAAATTTTGATAAAGTATTTTCGGGATAAAAAGTGCTCCCTCTGAAGCTACTGATAGTGCTCTGTCTCGTAATAGCGATTCGTCTTTTATATCATCGTCAAAAACATCATCTTTTTCCTCATCTGAAGGTACTATACTCCAATATTCAATAGGATCATATTCGAAAAATTCCTCTTTAGGAGATAAATTAGCCTGTACATCAACATTTTTCTTTTCAACTAGATCTGTTTGAACACTTATGCTTTTTCGCTCGGGCTTTGGACGTGTTTGTGTACTTTTAGATTCTAACATGCTATATTGCTTGTTAATCGATTCAGCAGGTTTTCTTTGCATACCTTTTCGTTTTTTCATACTAAATTTCATCAAGTTTTGACAATATAAATACCATTTTTGATTATCATTTAATTTTTTGTTAAATAAAATTGCTTTTGTATTTCTATCAATATCCGAGAGCTCATTATCGTTTATGATATTTTCTTTTAGCTTATTGTATAAGTCTGGTTGAATAACAATCATGCGTAGTAATGTGTTGTTCATTTTGTATATTTCGAAACAAGTTTTCCCAGTAAGCCCGACAAAACTGTACCGATTAACATTGGTAAGAAACCCCCTTTTTGTATGATAATTTTACGTTTAGCGTTTATAGATTTTTTTGGACAAGCTAAATATCGAAGTTGATTTTTATATTTTCTTATTCGTGATAATTTATTTTTGGAAAGTTTAGTATTTCCATTAAGAATGTTCAATGAAATTTCACACAAAGTTTTAATCACCTCAGAGTCACAATTTCTTATTAATATATTTCGAAGTTTTGTTTTAGACTTTTTTAGTGTATGCAGTATATGCTGGTTTGCTATCAAACGTTTCATATTTCTCACATAACGTTTTATTTTTTAACTGATCTAGTGTGCAAAAACACACACAACTTTTTGTTTTATTATCAAAAATATCAGTTCTGAATCGAAATAAATCGTTTATACCTTGCGTCTAAGATAATATAGCTATGTGGCTCTGATGTTGTCTCATTATATACTTTTTGAAATTCTTTGATGTTTTCTGGTACTATTTGCCGTGCCAAAGGTAAAATTTGCGATTTATCTCGTGGATTTTTAAATAACACCAAGTATTTTGCATTTAACGATATATCTCTACAGAATTTTCCCTGATGAAAAACATTTTGCGATACCAGCATAATTGATAAGTTGCGATGATGAGATCCTTTAGTAAAAAGTTCACAAACTTTCATATTGTAGGCATCAATCATTAAATCATCCAAAATAAGTAATGTTGGGATATTGTTATCGTTATTCAAATTTTCAGGAATTTCATTAAAATACTCAATTTGCGTGAAATTTAAGTTTTTTGGCAATGCGTTATTTTCTGTATTACACCACATAATATGTTCTATTTCCGGCTGAATTAAATTCTTCATTTGATTGATTAAATTGCAAATAAATGTTGTTTTTCCTGAGCCAGATGGCCCAGCAATTATCATTGTGAACGGATGATGGAACTGAATCATTATTTAAACATAAACTTTTTGCAACTCTTGATAATAAAATCTTCCGTGTATTTCTTTACCCTTCAAATCGTGCAATACAAATAATGGATAAGGCTCTCTATTTATAACTTTATCTACTATAAAAATTTCCTTTGTCCATTTTTCTGTATATCCGTGCTCAAAAGTTGCTTTCTTTCTACGTACGCGCACCAAATCTCCAACGAAAATATCAACGAATAGTTTAGGGTCTTTTTTAAAACGTTTTTTAAAATTGTTATAAATTTCTGTAGTGTGTTTTGGTTGAACTTCTGAAGGGCGAAATTTTGTAGTACTGTGTACAGAAACATTGTAACTTTTAACCAGTTGTGGTAAAATATCAATGTATCTTTTACTTGAACTTTCCGTGAAGAACTTGAACATCTTTTCTTTTAGCGTTCGATTGAATCTTTCAATTAATGCAGCTTTATTTGTTGATGCAATTGTTGGAAATCTTTGATTAATATTATTATGTTTTAAAAAACTTTTAAAGTTTATGTTTTTAAATTCTCTACCCTCATCTGATTGAACCGTTTCTGGTTTTCTTTGACTTCCTGATATAATTTTACTAAAAGCTTTTGTAACTTCAATTCCTGTTTTCCGTTTTAAAGGCACTACCCAAGCAAACTTGGAAAACACATCAATTATTGTTAACAAAAACGTGTAACCATCATTATACTTTTTAAACATTTTTAAATCACATAAATCTATTTCCCACAACTGATCAATTTTTTGCACTAGGTAATGATTTCTAGGAAACTTTGTTTTTACTGGATAATGCAAGGTATATGTTGGCTGACTTCTTAACCAAGCTTGAATTTTTTTCTGAGATATTTTTTCATTTTTTAAAGCTTTGTGAAGTTTATTAATTGAACCATAAAGATTTTCTTTATTTTTATCATAATATATATTATGTATTTTGGAATTAACATTACTCATATTAAAAAATCAACTTTTAGGTTTCAATGCTTTATATAAAAAAGAACTTGTGTCATAAAATTAACTTTTTATATAGGTACGGTATTTTAGTTCAAACAATTTTAAAAGTTTTTGATTTTCATAATCTTGTATTAAATTTTAAAACAAACATAATGCATGCAGATATTATCATCTTTTTTTTATAAACGTTAAAGGCTAACGTTATCGACTACCTCTTACCGCCTGCAAAATAAAAAAAAATATCTCTTATATCTTAATGCAAGAATTACATTGAAAAGAAGTTTTTGCTTTAAATATTTTCATAATTTACATTTTCTTAATATAGGTACACTTTCAGTTTAATTTAAAAAAATCATAACTAATCTAACTTACTTTTAAATACTACATTTTTTATTCAGGTTTTTTTCTGTTCATTTTGTGATTCTTTTTTTACAATTTGATTTTTGTTACAAAAGCTTTCTTGTTTCAGCTTGTTCATCAACAACAAAGTGGTTTTGTGCATATTACATTGCGATGCATATTTTTGTTTTTTTTAAAAATTAGACATTATCAGCATCGAAACTTTGCTGATATTCCATTGCTATTCATATTGCTATTTTATTTGAATTTGTATTGATGTTTTTATTTTCGCGATATCTCTCTTATTATGCTTTCTGAGCATGCAAACTTGCATTGTAATTTATTTTGTTGTTTTTTTCGCAGTTTCTCTCTTTTTTTTAATTCTCACTAAATGCATTGCTGATAATTTTTATTTTTTATTTTATCGTTTTTGTTTTTAATAGCTCGAGCTTTTTTTTTTGTATATTGGATTGTTCGTAGAAGTGCTATCGGGAAATAGCCTTTCATTCACTCACGTTATTTTTATATATGAAATCAATAGGAGAAGTACTATTATACTACTGATATATTACCGATTTTAAAAATTTTCACCTATTTTTAAAATTTTTTATTCTAAAAGCACAATTTCAATTTTATATTATTCTTTGTATTGCCCTAAAATTTTTTCCGCTTGCATAAGTTCACTCCAAAAAATTTTGTACTCAAAAGAGAAGAGAAAAATTTCATAACAACAAAACTGCAAAAAATTTAGTATATAGGAGAGGAACTAATGTCTTTATATCTAACAAGTCCCAATACTCAATTTTTTTTACGAAATATTACGCATTTTTGGCTTCGTTGCTGGTTTTTTCTTTAAATGCCACTGATCGTGTCATATTTTTTATTATTTTTTTCTTTTTTTTAAGTAAAAAAGAGTTTAATATTTTAAAAAATCTCAGGATATTATACACATTTTTTAAAAAGCTTCCCATTTAAATTCTATTGCACGAAAAAGAAAGAAAGGTAGGAAGAAAGAAAAAATGAAAAAAAATTTCAAATTCATATTTCAGTATGGTTTCAAATGTTAATGAGGAAATATGTATGATTTTTTATGCACATTTTGTATTTCCCAATAAGGTAAGTTGAGTAGTGTCGGCTAACAAAAATGTTATTAAAAGTAATATAGGTTGATACATTTCAACAATTTGAATTATCTCATTTCGATTATTTATACGTTACTTATAAAATTGTTTCAAATAATTTCAGTTAGTTTTTAAATTATTAAAAATAAATATGTATGTACCTACTTCAAATAAATTTTTTTTTAAATAATTATTTTAAAACTATTTCAAACATGTTATATTGAGTGCTTCAAAAATTTTGCTGTGCTCTTTTTTCATATTTTATTAGCAGGTAAACAAGAGCAATCTATTTATAAAATGTCCCTGCACGTGTATGTATGACCTATCTTAATTCTAAACGGAAAGAATATTACATAAACAACAAAAATTTTAAAAACTTGTTATTTTACAGTCGGAATTTTTGAGTCATTTGGTAAAATACCATTTATTTTAAAAATAAAAAAATATTCAAATCCGGTCATAAAAATATATGATTGTTTTTTCCAAACATTTTAAATATTTTTTTTTCTTAGGTAATTGATATAAATGATAGTAAGTTTTTAATATTTTTTCAAATAAAAATAGAGGTAAAATTTTGAAGTTTATATAAAATTTGTATTTAAAAAATAATATTTAATTGTATTTTAGTGACACCACAGTTACTCCCCATACCTTGAGTTAACTTACCCTATGAGAAAAAAAAGCTGTTCACTTAAAAATGATGAAATGCTTTCAGTAACATATAAAACGTTGAAAGCGAAGGATGTGCTTGTTGTTTTTCCGCTTTTTTTTAAATTTTAAAATAATTATCAATTTTTTGATTTTTCAAATATATTTTCTAAATTTTAACTTCTTTATAATAAGTGTGAATTTATTTTAATATTTCTTCTCAAAAAATAGCCACTTCGATTTAAAAAAACCCATATCAAATAAGGTCGTGCTTTCAAGTTTCTCTCTGAGCATTGGGACTTGTTAGATATAAAGACATTAGAGGAACTAATACTACTCAAACTAATATTACCTGATGAATCTCATAGTACATTTTTTTTTGTATTCCTATCTTGACATAAAAAAATGTCAACGACTGAACATATCTTTTTTCTTGAATATGCATATATGTGTTACAATTAATTTTTAATTGGTGAAATGGCATTTCGTCATTATATTTCTATTTTCTTTTTGTTTTCAAAAGTTTATCATTTCGAAGCTCTTATAACACAAAAAGAAATTTTGTTAAAGCCTAATTATTTTTATTTTACGGAATTATTAATTTCAAAAAGCTAATGTTTTTGTTTAATAATTTGCCTAAATGATATTATGGTTCGAGAAAAATATCAAAATTAGACGATAGCTTATATTATTTTAAGATTTTATGGAATCTATTATGAAAAAGAGGTAAAATATTTGTGGTAAAGTAATTTATAAAATCTAAATCTCTATATTACTTTATTATTACATTATTATTATGTAATTAAAAAGACTTAACAAATAATATCTATGTATAGGGTCTATTGCGTGTAATAAACCCATTTTTACCGACCGCATTGTGTATACAATAAGGTAGGTTATGTAATGGCAACGAATTTTGCATATCGAAATTTTGTTTTTGGCGGGAACGCCATGTTAGGGAAGTGTAAATAAGCTTTTTTTAGAAGCCTGTCGGTCTGTCACTCTGCCGGTCTCAGTGTAGACGCGTGTATCTCAAGTTCGACTGAACCGATTATGAAATTTTATATGTGAATTTACTTCGACTGTGGCATTGAACTTTTGGGATATATCAGGCCTTGGGAATTGGACTTTTTTCCGGGCCAGTTTTACAATTTTGATGATTTTGGAGAAAATATTCAACAAATTTACTTGAAATTTAATACATAAGCTTCGATTGACCGGTCGCGAAACCTCCTAACATTTGGAAGAAATCAGGCGTTAGTAAATGGACGTTTGCTACGGTCCAAATATACATTTTTACGTACATAAAAAGAAATAATCAATCAGCTTCATTGAAATTTAATATTTAAATTCGAGGTATTGAAGCAAGTAATCTGTGAATTTTTTGGAAAGATCAGGTCTCGGAAACTGATCGATTTTACATTTTTTACCATTGTTCGGAATCATCTAATAAAAGTTGTACGATTTTGACAATATCGAAAAAAAATAAAAAAAAATTTTTATTAAAGTAAGCAATTAAATAAATTAATAAAATGCATCAAAATTTTTAAGTTTTCAAATTTAAAATAATAGAATGTGTTTAAAAAAAAGAATACATTGAATCAAAAATTAAACTGAAATTAAAAATTTCTACTTACAACTGAAATTAGTGTATAAAAAACATTTTCAAAAACAATGTATATAAAACTGTGCATTCAAAATTTTTTGGATATATTGTTTTTTAATGAAAATGAATGCACAGCTTGACAAATATTTCAGTGTTAACAACGTCGCAGACACAACATCACATAAATTCTGAATAAAACACTGCGCCAAATTTTTTTGTTGATGTTATATTCATATTTTTGTAATATACTATACTATTTTGTAATATACTATTTTTCTAATATACTAATTCATAAAACTTAGTTTAAAAAAAAACTAATCGGGAACAATTCGGAAAATTAGTACAACTAATTGCAAACAATCCAGATGTACCTCGTGCGGAGGTAAATGCTTTGGGTTCTTCAATAGACCTTTTGGTAACTCCAATTGATTTGATTGATACCTTTTATATTTTCGTTTCCTTCCAATACTTTCTTATTTTTTATTTCTTCACTCCTACTGCTAGAATACTCATAACAACAGAATAAATCTGTATAAAGACATAAATTAAAAATGTTAAAATATCTATTAAACCTTAAATTTTTGAAAAATGTACGTATCATGACCTAAATTATAATCTAGTTTTACACTTTGTTCACTTTTTTAATTATTTCATATGTAATTTTTTTGAAACCTCAATAGTGACAACTTTTTCTCGCGAACCATTAAACCTTCTTGGCGAATATTCGAATTATTCGCTTCAGGTACTCAATCGCTTCGCGTATATAATAATAACCGTATTAAACGAAAATTTTCTGACCAACATGTCAAAATTTCAAATTTTAACTCGAAATTTAAATCAAAGTATATCCGTTTTATAAGTAATTCAACCTTTTCCAAGCCGTTAGTTTTCGTTTGCTTGCCAATATTATCAAAATATTCCATTTTTATTAAAAGATGGTAACAACTGTTGTTTAGGTAAGAAAGGAAAAAAAATTAAAAAAAAAAGCATTACTTGAAGTAAGCTTCACTCAAGTAAACTAAAAATTTTGTTTACTTAACTTAACATTTTAATAATGATTTGAAATGTAGTAGCTAAATATAATGTCAATAGTGCCATATACATATATGTATGTGTCTATCAGGCCACTCAGCTGAAGTTATTTTTCGAAATATTGCAATCGGAGAACTTTACAGAAGAAATTTTCAAAGTTTTATGTCGAAGTATTTCGAGTGAAATATTTTTTTAGTAAAATTTTTGAGTATTCTTTGTGACTCTCTTTTTATTTGGTATGGTTTAGTTTTAAAAACGATCTTAAAAAGATTTTTTGCTTTTTTTTTCAATTTCTTTTTAAATTGAAATTCTTATTCGAAAATTTCAATTTTTCTTTAATTCAATACTTACTAAATGTTGTCATTTAGTACTTATTGCATGGTTCAGGCCAAAATACATGTAATAGAGATCGGTTTGAGAGCCAATTTAGAAATTGGATATAAAAACGTACCATTTATGTTTTCTCAGACAGTAGGGCGGCATTGTAGGCGTTTGTTAGGTGCAACTTGGTGTGGAGCTGCTTTACTGCACTTGTGGAATTAGCATCGGTAAACAGAGTCATACTCATTTGGGTTCCTGGCCACAGTGGACATACGGGAAACCAGGTTGTCGATGGGTCGACGCGGAGGGAATCTGGGGCTGACTTTGTGAAGCCGCCGTCTTTTTGTGGTCTGCCCTCTTCACCGTGGTTACATTCATTATCTTGTACTTGTGTACATTCATTATCTAAAAATATTCTTTTTATAAGGAATAAAATCTTTCTAGCATTATACTGAATGCAAAAGTTTAATTTATTTTTCAATTTTGCACTATTATATATTTTGTTACCTACAAAAGAGTTTAGTTTTTTAGCACTTTTCCAAAAACTTTTTGAAAAGAAGTGCTTATTAGTTTCACTTTGTTCACTCGTTCGTGGACATGTTTACAAAACTTCTACATCCTTGAAAGTAGAAAGCTAGAATTATATTTACATAGATCTTTACTAGAAACTTATTTCCGTAGAAGAAAATTTTTACCTATTTTCCCCCCTCTAAAAGTTGTAGCTTCCAAAAACCCTAAAAATGCTATTTTTTGACTATATATGTAAGTAACCCACTAATATTTTTGTAATTTTGTAAACCTAGATAAGTAGTGATGAGCTTTTTCTACCGCAGCATACCATATATGATCTTCAGAAAAACAAAATTTCCGTTAAAATTTACCATTATCTAAATTATCCGTTTTTTCAACATTTTTTATATCAGCTCCAGACCTTAGGTTGTAGGAGCGTGAAATCATAGCAGCTTTTAGACACTAATAAATAGTTCAGTTCGTTACAAGAAAATTTTTTTCCATCTTGACCACCACTGAAAATATCGCCTCTTGAAATATGCAAATTTGGAGTGTTTGGCACCTTATGTTTCCGAGACCGCAAGCTTTTTCAAATTTCTATAAGAGCAAGGCAAAATGCCGTTAAAAAATATAATTATTTTTGTTAACTCACGCAATTAAGTATTAAAATCGAGCATTATGTTAACAGGTCCTTAAATTTATTTTTCCTTTACCTCAAATACTGCATAAATCGTTCATCCTAAATATATGCAATCCTTGAAATAGTTTTGTGTATGAATAAACTTAATTTTAATAATGTAATAGGTATACATTGATTTGTTTTTAGAAGCAGTATTTTCACTTATTGGAAGGGAAAGGTCCTCATTACAAACCATTGGTTTGAAGCAACTTTATTGCTTATGATTTGCCGAAAATTAACTAAAAGGGTTTGTAGACATTTGAATTTTGAAAACACATATTTTCTTTTAAATTGTTCGGATTACAAATAATGTACTGGAAAATTCATCTTCAATTAGGATATTCCAAGTTTTTAAAAATTGATGATTTTGCTATGTTAAAAAAAATTATTCCTAAAAAAATATTACAGATGTGATGTAACTGTACAAAATACTACGTTAGATTTAAAGAGCACGGATACTTCACACTAAATGGTGAAATCGTAAATGGTGCATGGTAAACAAATGGTAAAATAATTAATCGTGGTAAACAAATCCATGGTTAGAATTATATAATTCTTTATTCCAATATAAGAAGTGTAATATATGTACAATTCCAATTGCTGGAATTGTTTCTCATATTCAAAGGCATGCCAATTCAGATGCGCACAAATTTTAAGAAAGATACAAAAAATAGACCATTAATATTGAAAATGGTTTTAATTTATTTAAAATAGTTTAATAGCAACAACAAAAATGAACAAAATTTAACTAAAATTGCAAGAAAATAGAAGTTGCCTAACTCTAGCGTGTAGTGATTTTCGTTGTACATGTTAACCATATTGACAAAGTGGTTCTGGTTTGGTACGCTCAGAAAACTTACGCTAGTACTCTAAAATTTTTTGTATCTCCATCACTGCCTGGAAGATATGCATATATGGAATTAGCTAAACTTCATTTACAGGCTAACATAGTATAAACGTAGCTCAAGTTTCGAGCTGATTTCAAGTCAAGTACTCAAGAGGAATAGGATAAAGCAATTTAAAAAGAAATAGCAATACAAAAGAGGCATAGAAATAAAGCAATTTATAAAGAAACAATGTATATTCACACTAATTCATTCTTTATTCCCTTTATATAAAAAATATACGTTTTAAATTTATAAATTCAAGAATAAAAATAAAAAAAAAACTCACATTTTATATTTATGCTTTTATTGACAAATATTAAATATTAATTTTAATTTTTTTTATATATTATTTGTCCTTTTAAAGCTTTTTTTTTTATAATTTTTAAAATTATATATAAATTATAATTATATGTATTATATAATTATAATATATAATTATAATTATCTTATTTGAGCACTCAAATTTTTTTGTAAATCGCTTCGCTCTTATAATACGGACATACCAACTTGCAAAAACTGTGCAAAGTTTCTGCGTATACAAAGCGTCTGGGATAATACTTTTTGAACAAAAGTGAGAGAAGATGATGACGTTTCATTTTCTCAATGTTCAAAGTTTTTTCAAGATTTGTAAAGTAAAATTTAGCGTTTTAAAAACTTTTAAAATCTTACAACTGTTTATTACATATTTATAAAGTTTTTAAATGTTTTTTTTTTCGAGTTTTAAGTCTGTTTATTTTTTTTTAATTGAAATTTTTTTTTCAATTTAATTGTTTCTCTTTTTAAAGTTTTTTCAATCTTTATCCCAGACAGATCTAATATGTATGTTAGAGAATTGAAAGTTAAAAATGGTGATACACCATCATCATACACACAAATGAGATACCTACTAAACAAAAAAGTGCCTTATGTACAAACTACGCATACACGAAATAAAATAATTTTGAATAAAAGTTGTATTCGATTTTAAGTCTAAAATAAAGTTGGGTCAAACCAATGGTTTGTATTGTAGCACTTTTCCCTTCAACAAGTGAAAATTCTGCTTTTAAATACAGTCTATGTATATCTACCACACTATCAAAAATATTTTCTTTCATATACAAAACTATTTCTAGGATTGCATACATTTAGGACGAAAGATTTATGCAGTCTTTGAAATAAAGCAAAAATTAGTATAAAGTGGGGTTAACATAATGCTTGATGTTAAGGGTCAATTGTATGAGTTAAGAAAAATAATTATATTTTTTAATGTCATGGAATTTACCGTTAGGTTTTTACGTTTATAGAAAGTTAAAAAAGCTTGCGGTTTCGGAAATATAAGGTGTCAAAAATTCAAATTTTACAAATTCCATGAGGCGATAACTTGAGAGGGGGAGGAGATGGAAAAAAATTTTCTTCTAACGAAATGAAGTATTTGGTAATGTCTAAAAGCCTCTAAAATTTCAAGCTTCTGCAGGTTGGGGTCTAGAAGAAAAACGAAATCAAAAATTTGGAAAAAAAAGAATTTAGATAACGGTAAATTTGAACGGCCATTTTGTTTTTTTAATGTTTAACTATAGTATACCGCACTAGGGGAAGCAAACCACTGCCTTTCTGCGTTTGCAAAATTTCAAAAATGCTTATGGTTTCATTGCAACAAATAGTTAAAAAAGGCCATTTTTAGGGTTTTGGGGGGGTATAACTTCTAGAGGGGGGGGAGATAGGTAAAAATTTTGTTCTAGGGATATAAGTTTTTAGTAAAGATCTATCTACGTATTAAATTTCAGCTTTCTATCTTCAAGGGTGTAAAAGTTTTGTAAACAAAAAAAGTGTCCACGGACGGACGGACGGACGGACAGAGTGAAACTAATAAGCACTTTTTTTCAAAAAATTTTTGAAAAAGTTCTAATGAGAGTATAATTTAACTTTTTGAATAAAACTTTAAAATTAGATTATATACTAATTATAAAATTTGAAAAAATACTTGATACAGATATACTCGATGGATCTCCTAGTTTAATAACTAACAGTAGAAAAAAATATTTTCCTTCTAACATTGACAAAAATCTGAGTTATCGTTCTTAGATTCTCCTTGAGTCCCGTAACAACAAAACAAGTTTTTCCCGTTAAAAAAATTTTGTATTTTTATGAGAACACTTCTTTCTCATTATAAGCAATATTTTTATTCTGGTGATGAAAAACGAGTTTTGTAAAAGAAAATTAAAAAAAGAAAAATCTTACAATTATTTTAGTAAATTAAAATAATTCAATAGTATATAATAACGTACAAAGGCACTGCACAGAAAAAAATAATAAAATCGAATAAAAGGACAAACGTTTTTTTTTTTAATTTTCACTCGATCGACTGATCGTTTTGTTGGTAACTAGTAAACTAAACTCAATTGATTTTGCAAAAATCGTTCTTAAAATAACAAAAATTATACGAAGCAAAAATACTTTTCTTAATTTAGAACGCATTACAAAATTTTTGTTAATTTTGCTTATCTTTAAAATAACACTTATAATAATTTTAAAATATTCAAAATACTTTTCAATATGTAAAACCAAATGTTAATCATTAGTCATTTGTATCACATTAGGTTTAAACCAAAGATATTAAAAAAACATGTAATTATAATGTCTTTGTTTAAGCACAATGTAAGAGCAATAATAAGAAAAACATGAAATGCAACGTAAACGATTTTAAGTGGGTCGTTCGTTCTCATTAATGTAATTGTCCTAAGCAATAAATTTTGTTTAGAAATATGTTATAAGAAAAATTATTAAAAGAAAGAAAAAGAAATTCGATGTGATCAGCACATAAGCGACCGCAATGTGTGTCTATTGTCTAGTTAAGTGAAAGTGCTACAGAATATTGTAAAAATGCCTGTTAAATACATCCTTCCAATTTTTAGTTACATACCTAGAAAAATGTCAATTTGGCTCTTAGTAAGTTTTGCTTTGTGTTACCCGAATTACCTGATATGCTCGCTAGTTAGTTTCGATGACAATCAGAACTTAAATACCAAAATTTCAAAAAATTTTATCAATTTCTTCCGTAGAAAATGTAAAATCAGCCCTCAGATCAGTTTCCGAGCCCTGATCTTTCCAAAAAATTTATATATTCATTATTTTAATAAATATTAAATTTGAAGAAAATCAGTTGATTATATCTCTTTATATATTTGATTTCTTCCAAAAGTATATAATAGAAATATATATCTGATTTCTTCCAAAAGTTTACAGGTTTTGCGTTTAAACTTACATATAAAATTTCATCAAAATCGGTTCGGCCGAACTTGAGATACACGCGTGCATACACAGACCGACAGGTTGCTAAAAATAGTTTATTTACACTTTCCTATTTGTAAGATTGCATATGTATTTTTGGAGAAATGACATTTCTGAAGAATCTTTTTTTCTTGTTGCTTTTTTGGAAAAATTATGCTTTTTGCCTATTTTTATTATGAGTTTTCTATGCGAAAAGTTGACTAAAACCTAAAAATTTATATTAAAATGAAATTTGTTTGCTGAAAAATGCTCTTTTTCTACTGCCATGCCAGACAACATAACTGAGAGAATTGAGAGTAAAATATTATACAGTGAATAAAAAAAAATTTGGTGCTATATTTTTTAGTTTAGAATACACGCCTTAAAATAAAGTAAATAAAAATTTTATTACTTAAGTACTATTTTAAGTAATATTTTACTTAAGTTTATAATTATTTGTTTTTCAGTTTTATAATTATGATAATGCTTTTAAAATTTTATAATAATTGTAAAAGATGTGTCGTTTAAAGTTGCGTCCCCTATATAAAAACAAACAATAAAAATATTATAAAGAAACTTGTATAAGTTTTAAAATTTCTGATGCGGTAGTTTAGGTAAATCACTGAATTAGGCTTACTAACAATGTGAAAATATTTACTAATAAAATTAAAATCACATATATACCTAAAAAGAATTATACAGACTTTTAATATAAAAAGAATTCACATATGCAATAATTTTTATGAATTATGAAGTATATAAATTTAATTATATAGAAATATATGTGATTATATAAGAAGTATGCAATTTGGGTAACATATCATACAAAATTAGCATACTTGTTAATTTCAAATGTACATATTCTCAAATTTGAAAAAATACACCAAAATCATCTAAATACTTCGAAAAAGAAAAATTGCACTTTTTTTTTTCTTGTAGTGAAGTATTTTTTGAAATCTTAAAAAAATTAAAGAACCTGGAAGGTTTTTTTAGATCAAGTTTTTAATGTTTTAATAACATAAAACTTTAAGAAAGTAAGCACTAGTAAAGTAGAAAACGACTGAATTTTAATTTTGAAATTCGATATTCAAAATTTGTTGCCATCATATAACCTACCTATTGTATACACAATGCGGTCGGTAAAAATATAAAAGAAACAAAGTAATGATCAAACGTTGTTTTTGAATTTATTACCATTTTAGTGGGTAATATAAAAGTACAATATTTGTATTGTCCTTGTAGATTACCCACTATACTTAAGAGATACATTTAAAATATCAATAAAAGCAAAATATTTGGAATATAACAGTGATAAGCTGCGTTAAAAATTAGAGTATATATAAAAGTTTCTTTACAATATGGATAAATATTATAAAATTTTTTTATAAAAATCTTAAATTATTTTGAAAGTGTTTAACGGACGTAATTTTAAGGAAAAAGGGGATTTAAAATATTTGTCGATAAGATTTAAGATTTGTTTGTGGTTTTCATTTTAAAAAAGAGTGTTCAAAAACAATATGGATTAATCTATACAATTTTAAGACAGGTTCCATTCCAACAATATGTATTTTTAAATTTGAATCCCGTATACAACTTAAGTATAACTTATTTTAAAAGTTATTTTAAACGTATACAAATGTTTTATGCTTGCAGATCTCCTACTATGTATATAAATTTTAATAAATATAGTGAATATTCAAATATCTGTGTGTGCACTAAATTGTATTGTTTGTATTTTATTTAAATCTTCAGAGCTTCTTTCTTCTTTATATGCTGAAGATGAAATTTTGAAAAATTTTATGATGCTGAAAACGGAGAAAGTTTGTAGAATGAAGTTTTTTTTCTAGTTTTAATGAAAATGTCTTAATATTTTGTACAAGCCAGTAATAATAACATAAATAGCTGAAATAACGATACTAAATTCCACACATTGTTTAGCCACAAAATTAATTTTAAGTAAAGTAGAGTTAAAGGAAAATTTCAGATTCGTACCAAGAAATTAAAAAAGTTGGGGCAAACCAATGGTTTGTATTGTAGCACTTTTCCCTTCATTTAGTGAAAATACTGTTTTTAATACAGTCTATGTATACCTACCACACTATTAAAATTATTTTCATTCGCAAACGAAACTATTTCTAGGATTGCATATATTTAGGATAAACGATTTGTGCAGTTTTTGAAACAAAGCAAAAATAAATATAAATAGGGGTTAACATAATGATCGATTTTAAGGGTTAATTGCGTGAGTAAAGAAAAATAATTATATTTTTTAATGTCATGGAATTTACCGTTACCTTCTTGCTCTTATAGAAATTTGAAAAAGCTTGCGGTTTCGTAAATATAAGGTGGCAAACACTCCAATTTCGCAAATGTCAAGAGGCGATATTTTCAGAGGTGGTGAAAATGGAAAAGGATTTTCTTCTAACGAAATAAAGTATTTACTAGTATCTAAAAGCTGCTAAACTTTCAGGCTCCTACAATCTGGGGTCTAGAAGAAAAACGACATCAAAAATTTGGAAAAAACGAATTTTAAATAACGGTAAATTTGAACGGTCATTTTGTTTTTTTTTTTTAAGTTTAACTATGGTATGCCGCGATAGGAGAACCACTCACTTTCTGCGTTTGCAAAATTTGAAAAATGCTTATGCATTTCAATGCAATAAATAGTTAAAAAGTGGCATTTTTAGGGTTTTGGGGGGGTATAACTTCTAGAAGAGGGGAGATAGGTAAAAATTTTTTTCTACAGAAATATGTTTCTAGTAAAGATCTATGTACATAAAAATTTCAGCTTTCTATCTTCAAGGGTGTAGAAGTTTTGTAAACATGTCCACGGGCGGATAGACGCACGGACTGAGGGACGGACGGGCGGACGGAGTGAAACTAAAAAGCACTTTTTTTCAAAACATTTTTGGAAAAGTGCTAAAAACGATCAATACAAAATACAATCCAATACAATCCAATACAAATTTACTTTCAATGCAAATTTTATTTCGAATTTTATAAAAAAAACAATACTTTTATTTTTTAGGAAATCTTATCTTGTATTCTTATTCTAAATTTTTATTTATTTTAAGGAAAGATAGACTCTATCGCCAGTCTATTAAACTTGTGGGTCTATTCACAAAATTAGCAAAGCTTTTTTGTTTACATTGTATTGGAATTACAAAAAAAGTTTGCCATATTGTACAGTGTTGAGGCACAAATAAATAAAATGACCTATTCAAAGAAGAACAATATTATTTCACATTTTTTTCGCATTTGCAATTTAGATTGCCTCCTCTCCATATTAAAAGAGGTTTGCAAAGAAATAAAGTTAAAATATAGTATAACTAGCTTACAAAAAACCTCACTTTAAATAAACTCTTTTTCTTGCATTCATTTCATTTTACATTGCTTTCAATATCTTTTTATTTTTTAAAAGATACTATCTTCTAAAACAAGTATTCTAAAACCAGGAATTGCGAAATCGAAATAGTTGACATAGCATAGAAATTTAGCCTTTATAAACCTGAACAAAAACCGAGTAATCATAAAATGAAATAAAATTCACAATCGATTCAAAATAATACGTATTTTCAAAATATATGTATTATCGAAAATAATTTTAAGTTTGTTATGCAAATAAAATTAAAAGTTTTTTTATTTTGTTATGAAGCGAAACCATTCATTGTCGTATTTTATTTTATCGTTAACTTGCGTTGCTAGCCTTGCAAGTATTATGTCTGTAGTTCTGAAATTGTGTTCCATTCAGTGTGTGAGATATTTTCAGTTTATTTTTGCTCCTTAAAAACACACCCGGCATATACGTATAGGTATGCTTTTTTCCTAATATTTTATAAGATAAAACTTAAAATAAGAAAAGCTCTTAAAAATAATTACGAAAAAATACGTAATTAAACAAATAATTAGTTCCTTTAAGATATAATATCTTTTGAGTAATTTATTTTAGAATCTCGCTTTGAGTTATTCGCATACGTAAAATACGTTTGACAGTTAGCACATTAACCGATAAATTACTGCTTACGCATAAAATAATTCGCTACTAAAATATATGCACATATGTATTTGAATTTGATAATACATGCGAATAAGACGCGTGAATGTATAACCAGTTAACACTAATACTAACGTATATAGGGTAATGCATATAGTATATGAACTTTTTTTGTTCTTATTTTAAATGAAAATAAAAAAGCTTTACCCTTACAAATCAATATCAACAGGCTTCCATCCCCAAATACTTTTTTTGAAACTACTCTACTTCTAAAAATTTAATGCAATAAAATAACATTTTCTTATTAAATTTTGTACTAAAAATATGTTGTCAAGAAATTTAATGTACGCTTATGCTTCCCAATACATTTTGCAGCAGATCGCGAAAAGAATACATACCTAAATGCGTACCCAGATACTTAATATAATACAAAGTAGATTGAGTTAACTTTAACAATTTTCTGGAGGAAGTGCTTACTTCGTGTTATAACTCACAATCCCAAAACACAATTTATATAGAATACTTATACTACCAAAAGTAAATAAAAATTACCTTTACAGGATGTTGTACCATTTTGTAAAACACGGTTACAAAGCATCTTGGGAGGGAGTGAAGGGGGAGGGTGTCTGGAAATAATGCTTTTTCTGGGACCCTGGAGACAAAACCCTATCTAATGCCTTTGTCCCATGTCTCTAGCCCTTCTAGAAGGACCGGACTTTTTGACATATATATATAATGTCAAACATATATATATAATGTAAAATAGGATGGTTTTTGAAGAGTTATACGATATTATGGGGGGTCAGGGATGGAAAGCGACAGGGAAAGCATTGACAGTCTGTTTTGTCATGAAACATTCCAATGCCGCAACTGTGCTGCTACCTCCAAGTGCTCATTACGCCTCCTAGTGGCGACCCCTGGGCAACTGGTGTTTCCAGGCTAAGTAATGAGTGCGATGGGGCCTGAGGTAACGGTTGTATCTCCATACAATTTACCCTAAATAAGCCCCCTCTCCGCCCAGGGAGGCTAGCAGCCCTAGCATCTGGGATTGAGCGCGACATGCTAATCACCTGTCCGCTTGAAATTTCAATGATTCAAGAAACCTCAGAAAGAAGAAATAACAATAGGACGAATTTTTCGGTATCGACTCATGGCAAGCACATATGGACACTCTTTGGAACATGGAATATAAGAACTCTCGTTGAACCTACGAGGTTAGCTCAAACTACAGCAGAAATGGAAAAATATGGACTGCAAATTTTGGGTTTGAGTGAGACTAGGTGGAAGGACTCCGGTGAACTTCGAACATCTAAAGGATTTAATCTCATTTATAGTGGTAACGATAAAATACATCAGAACGGTGTAGGCTTTCTGTTGACTCCTTCGGCAGCAAAAACTCTAATCGAATGGAAACCGATATCGGATCGCATTGTATGGGCCAGATTTAAGGGCTCTCCTAAAAACGTCACCTACATTCAGTGCTATGCACCGACTAATCTCGCTAGTGATGAAGACAAAGACAACTTCTACCAACAACTAGATACTGTCATTAGCCAAGTAAAGCGGGGTGACATAAAGATCATTCTTGGTGATTTCAACGCTAGGGTAGCATCAAATAACTTTACCAATAGAGATATAGTTGGGAAGCATAGTTTTGAGACGGAGAGCAACGACAACGAATCCAGGTTGTTAGATTTATGTGCAGCACATGGGCTTTTTGTCGGTGGCACAAAATTTCCACATAAATCTATTCATAAATATACATGGTTATCTCCGGAAAGTCGTCATCGTTCGCAAATTGACCACATTCTAATAGAGCGCAAATGGCTGAAACTCATCGGTGACATCGGAACCAAGCGCGGCGCCGACCTCTTCACAGACCACATTTTACTGGTTGGCAAGTTAACATTATCTCTGAAATTCCAGCCAAGAAGAAATCTCGTAACAACAAGACCAAGATTCAATCTCAGTAAGTTAAAGGACCGGGATAAAGTCAACATCTTTTTTAACCAGGTTGAACAAATTACTGCAACAACACCAGCAGGAACATTATCTGAGAAGTGGTGTGTCGTTGAGAACGCCTTCGTAAACTCCGCGCATCAAAGTCTTGGGCTTACCCCCCGCAACAGGAAGGAATGGATTTCGGATCGTACATGGACTAAGATTACAGAGAGGAAAACTTTGCACTGTAAATTAAACCACCTCAACCCACGTACAGTGCAAGCTGAGCAACTTAGGCAAAAGTATGCCAGCCTTAACCGCGAAGTTAAATACTCAGCAAGAGCAGACAAAAGAAGGTTTATCTCGCAACATCTGGCTGAAGCTGAGCGGGCGGTACGACAAAATGATCTCCGTAAAACTTACAAGGTAATAAAAAGCATCAGCCGGAAGAAATTTAACACCCATTCCCCAATATTCGATCTTCAAAATAATTTGCTTGATGACAACCTCTATGATGTCACTAACACAACACCTTTAACGACCAGAATCTCTGACAGAAGTCCAACAACAAGAGAAATCATTGCAGCCATCCAAAAACTAAAAAATAACAATTTTAAGATTGAAGAAGCATGGAGAACAGGTTCACTTCCTGAAAGATGGACCGAAGGGCTAATAATAAAAATCCCCAAAAAAGGAGACCTACGCCACTGTAAAAACTGGCGGGGAATAACGTTATTGAACACCATCCAAAAGTTATTCTCTCTTATTATAATGGAACGGCTATCTCCTCTGGCCAAAAACATCAGACCAGAACAAGCCGGTTCCCGTGAGGGTAGATCATGCGCCGACCATATTGTCACACTAAGAAACATCATCGAACATAACTCCACTTTATATCTTCTTTTCATTGATTTTGAACGTGCTTTTGATACTATTGCAAGATCTCATATATGGAGTACACTACGTAAAAAACAGGTACCCGAGGGTCTGATAAACATAATCAAATGCATGTATGCGAGTGCGAACAACATGGTGTTGCACGAAGGTAGATCATCTGCATCTTTTAAGATCGACGTAGGCGTGCGTCAGGGATGCATACTTTCACCACTACTTTTCCTGTTCGTTCTCGATGAGATTCTGGCAAAAACTAACACCGAGGCGCCGAATGGTATCCAATGGACGCCATTCAGCAAACTAAATGATTTGGATTATGCCGATGACATCTGTTTGCTTGCGCACAGCTTTAATCATATCGAAGAAAAATTGAACACCTTGCACCGAGTAGCACTACAGGCTGGTCTAAAGATCAACATCAGCAAAACAAAATTAATAAAAATTAACTCGTCGAACAACAGTAGATTATCTTTAAATAATGTTGTGATCGAGGAAGTTACTTCGTTTTCTTACTTAGGCTGCATAGTTTCTAGTGACGGCGGTGGGGAGAAAGATATTGAAAACCGTATAAGCAAGGCGCGTACCGCCATGTACAACCTAAAAGAAATTTGGAGATCGAATGCGCTATCGCTAAATACAAAGATAAAAATATATAACACGTGCGTGAAACCCGTACTCCTCTATGGATGTGAATCCTGGGGTCTCACACAATCAGCGATAAATAAGTTACAGGTTTTCTCAAATCGATGTCTTCGCAGAATTGTACGAGTCTTCTGGCCAAACACCATCACAAATGCAAACCTGCTGAAGAAAACGCAACAAAGATCTATCCGACACGATATAACAACACGAAAATATGGTTGGATTGGACATACCTTAAGATCGAGTTGCATCGCAAAAACAGCGCTCTTACACAATCCACAGGGAACCCGCAGACGTGGTCGCCCAAGAAATAGTTGGAGAATAACAGTTAAAAACGAGCTAAAAAGTGCAGGTTTTTCATGGCAAGACGCTTTGAACACCGCCCCAAACAGAGTTCGATGGAAAAGTCTTACTGAGGCCGTTTGCTCCCGAGTAGGAGATTAGCGGATCATCATCATCATCATCATACGATATTATAAAACAATGAATTATAAAGTGAAATTCAAGATACTGCGTAGCTTGGAGGGTAGCATGGTAGTCTGATAACCAGAAGGGTATTCAATCGATTCTTGTCTCGATCTTGACGTATTTTTCTTTTTTTTTCGGATTATTTTGAAAAAAAAATTTTTTTATCTTATTTAAATTTTTTGTTTTATTATTTTTTAAAATATAATATAAATATTATAAAAGTTTAAAGAAAATTTTCAAAAAAATATTGTTTTAATAGTTTGGAAAAATTCGCAAAAATCTTAAGTTCAGATTTTTCTGGGACCCTAGAGGCAAAACCCTATCTAATGCATTTTGCTCCATGTCTCTAGCTCTTCTATAGAAGTAACCGTACTTTTTGACACTTGTGAACTAGCTATATATATATAATATATGCAAAGTATTATATGCAACGTATTCATATTTCCATAGTGGTGGCTTACGATGACTAATAGATGATTTTCTCTTCTCAATAAATTTCGACACTGTTAATCGAATATCTCAAATTTGCGTATGCGAAAGTAGCAAAAATTTTACTACAGAATGTTACTTTCGCATACTTTTCATTTACTTGCCATTTTGCTTACGAATCTTATTGCGAAAGTTTAAGTTTGGAAATGTGTTACAGTTATTTTACTTTATCAAATAAAAAAACTTGTATTTCTCAAATTTACTGCATTTAACTAATTATTAAATATGTAATTGATAATTATAATTATAGGCACAAAATAAAATACAAAACCATCCCGGTTTTAACCAAATTTGTTTCGCTTCTCTTTTCTTGACATAGCTCTTTTCCAGTGTTACTTTTATGGGATTTAACTTTTTATCTTTGGTTTACTGAGCAAGAGCAATATTTAAATCTTAACATTTTTATGTTAAGATTTAAATATTATGTTAACATAAATCACATTTTTTTTAAATTAGCAATAAGCGCTTAATATACATTTAAATATACGCCTATTTTAAAATAGTTTAATACTTACTTTAAAAAACCTGTCGGAAATGTTGAAATCAAAAAATTTTAGAATTTGCTGCCAGTTTAAATTTTTGACGATGCGATTTTGTTACATAGTACCAAACCACTTGCGAATCACAAATCAACTAACGCGAGTTTCCGAGTTTCGCATTTTTACAAAGAAGCAACAAAAATTCTGTAATTTGTTACCTGTTATTAGTAACTAGTTTGTAAGAACATGAAATTTAATTTTGTTATGTAGAGAGAAGCATATGTTTGTCTCAAATTATTCTGATTTCTGATCAGATTAAAGAATGAGAAGGCGAAATAAGAAAAAAGATGAATGTGTAGAAAGCCAACAAATGACATGTGCCATTAATCATACCTGCTTTCAAATTTACTTCAATTCTTTCATTATTGCCATTAACATCAAAAATTAAGAAGAAAAACCATTTTTTTGAAAGCAAAAAAGATAAAGTTTAACAATAACAAAAATAAAGTATAATAGCTAATAATAAAAGAAGAACATAATATAAAAATAAAATATATAAAAACACAGAAATTTCAAAAATAATACCATTAATAAAAATTTATGCTGTAATTGATAAAAGAAAACAAGATTTAATAAGAACTCGCCTGTAAAGAAAAATATTTAGAAACAACTGTAACAAAAACAAGTAAAAACATTTCAGTCGGTATAAACCGAATGAATTACATCCTGCACCTTTCGTTATAGTGTAGCAATGACTCGAATCTGCGAAATAATTCTATAGAAACTTCATGGACATGTCTGATCTATAATTGGACATCCGACTGCCAAGTTTCATGATCTGACTTTATAATTTTTCCAAATATATAAAATTAGCTTTTGGAGTTGTATGGCAAGCACCTAAACCTGTCAACCAATTCCATCAAAACTTTACAAATATGTCGGATTTATAATCGGGCATACAACTGCCAAGTTCCATGAATCTGACTTTATTATTTTTTCAAATATTTAAAATAAGCTTTTGGAGTTGTATGGCAAGTACCCGAATATGTCAAGCAATTCCACTAAAACTTCAGAAATATATTTGACCTATAATTGGACACATGACTGCCAAGTTTCATGAATTTGACTTTATTATTTCTCCAAATATTTAAAATAAGCTTTTAGACTTGTATGGAAGCTACTCGAATCTGTCAAGCAATTCCACCAAAATTTCAGAAATATATCTGATCTATAAATCGACACACAACTGCCAAGTTTTGTGAATCTGACTTTATTATTTTTCCAAATATTTAAAATTAGCTTCCGGAGTTGTATGGCAGGTACCCGAACCTGTCAAGCAATTCCTGAAAATCTTCAGAAATATATTTGACCTACAATTGGACACATGACTGCCGAGTTTCATTAATCTGACTTTATTATTTTGCCAAATATAAAAAAATTGCTGTTGGAGTTGTATGGCAGCCACCCGAACCGCTGCAGCTTTCCAATTATAATTTTTGTAGCATGTATATAATATGATTGGACACCTGTGTACAAAATTTTATATTTATAGCTTTATTAGTTTTGGAAATACTTAAAGTAAACTCTTTGAGTTGTATGGCAGCTACCTGAAGCCGTTGTCCGAATTAGTCCAATAACAATAGGGTTCGTCCTTGGCACAAAAGAAAAAACTTGTAAAAGTTTGGTGTCGATTGCATTATTCGTTTTTGAGTTATTGTGATCGGACCTATCTAAATACCTACCGTCCGATCGGACATATCTAAATCGACGCAGAATTTTACGCTGAGCAAGAATATATGTCCATACCGCAGATGATTCCTTCAAGTAGTTACAAACTCCATACCAAAGTTAATATACCCTTCACGAAGTGCAGGGTATTAAAAGAGACAAAAACACAAAGTTAGCAACAACTGCATATTTGGTCAACTAAATATTCGTTCATAATTTTATCCAGCAACGCATCACGCGTACCATAAAGAAAAAGCTGCATGTCGTCAGCATAAATGTGGCAGGAAGAATAACGAAGATCGGCAATAAATAGAAAGAAATGAAGAAGACAAGAATGGAGTCATGGGGAACTCCAGATGTCACACGAACTGCAATTAAACAGCTTGTTCTACGAGCAATAATGGAAAAATCAAGTAGATTCTAGGTTCATTACAGAGAGCAGCATTATCTTATTATTTACCCGTACTTAACTTAGCTAGATGTAAAAGAGCAGTGCAAGGTCTATGGCACTAGGCTGATTATCCTTGATATCCCCGAAAAAATGCTAATTGACTGAAGACAACTAATGACTAACAGTAAAACTGATGAACGATAAAATAGTGTAAATGAAATAGGGCACAAAAGGAGCAAAAATATGAAGGAGCAACTTTACAAATGAAACAGGAACCCCGTTCCAATTAAATTTTTAAAGTTAAAAATGTAAAAGCGCTATCATCGCGCGACCTTTCGTCCTGTGAGACCCACTTTTCTATTCCCATTTTAGAAACTCTTACTCTCCTGCCTATGACGAAGGTTATTTTCATATTATTAGGCCTTGGCTGTCCTTACAAGGAAAGTTACGCTTTCTTGAAACGATGTAAAGTGAAGCTCCACTTCAGCACCATTACTTAATCTCTCCCCCATTGGTAGGCTCACCGAGAACAAATCTGGAAATAGAAAAAATCCCAACCGGCATTGTTTTGAAAAAAAGAAGAGCCAAGACGCACCAAGAGAATAGGTGTGCAAATGCAAAAAAGCCAAATGTAAGAAAATAATAGGTTTGGAAGCAATAGTTTCGACTAAAACAGTTTAAAATAAAATTTAGAAAAACAAGATATAAAGGAACTACAAAGCAAAAATTGAAATAATAATTTTATAAAAAAAAAACTTTTATATTATTATTAGAAACAAACTGCTAAAATAACTAATTGTAGAATACGTAAATTGCGTAATTCAAGTTCTCTCGAAATTTTGGCACAACCATTTTCCGCACTTAGTTGTACCAAGATATTGCCACGCTAAATAATTTCCGATCATGACGGAAACTGTTGGCAAGCTTCAGGATTCGTAAGAGTGATGGAGGAAACTATATGAAATTTACATTTGTGATGCTTCCATGCCCCAAATATTTCTGTTTAAGGTTGCACTTTCTCGTTCTTATTTCTCTCCACCATGTTGTTAAATTTTGTACTAAAAATTCAAGAATTGACTCGGAAATGCTGCTAATGGATATTCTAAGCATGTTGGTGACAATAAAAACGACAGAATAAACAGACAAGGTAAAATTTCATTGTCACCCTGCGCAGAAGAATTCGAAGGGAAATAGTTTTGTTAATTAGTAATAATTTCAAAAAATTTGTAATCAATATATTCCCTATCGTGACCTGACCAATGGTGCGGTGGTTATTTCACTGGCTTTATAAAAAAGTGCAATAAGCACATTAAAATTGTAAAAGTTAATATTAACTAATTACCATATTTCAATAATATCCAATATTAAAAAAAAAATACCAGCAAAATAAAACAATAAATATCAATAACCTTAAATATCTAATACAAAGAAAAAAAACTACGATAGATTCCTAACCTACCTAGTCTAGTAAACTCAATGACGTCAGAAACTGATTCATGGTTATTTACAATACGTTCCTCCTAGGAGCGAAGTAGGATAAAAAAAAAATATTCCCTATCGTAAACACTGGATTCTAGTCCGTCCAACCGGTAAATAGCATCGTCGACAGTTGGCTGAAGTCGCGACGTCAAACAGACGTATGTCTTAATTTCGTTTACTAGTTAAAATATTCTAGTATCAATTGCATTTCTTCTGGTTGTTTCCATATCAGAAATAAAGCCCAATTCACCCTAAATTCCTTTTGCCAGGACAAGGAGAATAATTTGTCCTATTACTAAATGAACTAAAAGGCTACTCACGCTTTTTGTTTAATTTTTCGTTATTTTAATTACAGCAATACAAGAAGATGAAATTTTGGAATATCAAAAAGAAGTAAGAAAGAAGTCTGAAAAATCAAATTTGATAAAATTATTTATATATTGAAATCAATGTAACTATTTTTTGTCTAAAATAACAATGTAGTTATTATTTTGTTTGATGCAAGTATTTTTTAATTTGAAGATATGCAATATAAAATCACAAATTTTTCTAATATTATTAATGTAAGCACTTTTTGATAGTAGGCAGCACATTCAACAAGTGCTAACACTAATTTATTTGGATATTGGTAAAACTTTATTAATTTCAGATAACTTAACAAAAATGTAAAATTATGTATAAGAAAATTATATATAAGAAAAGTATTTATATCAAAACTATCGGTTCCGATATATAATTTCTTAGTACTAGTTCTAAGACTAATTTCAAAAAGTATTTTTTTTTGGCGCTTTATTCTTTATTATACTTATTTGCTTTACATAAAATTTGGAGCAGTGACTCCAGCCACATATGATATATCTGATTTTTGGTAGAATATAGCCATTGTAAGCAAGATTAGCTGCATGTATTGGCATGCCGCCAGATCTTCTTATGGCTATGATTATAGGGATGATCGTTCGCTTCAATTCTTTTATGTGATAATCCCATCTAAGAATTTCGTCAATTATTATTCCTAAGTACTTAACATTATCTACATTTTGAATTGAATTACCTTTAACCTTAATTGTGATACCATTAAACATATTTTATGAGTTTTGAATATTATATAATTGGTTGTTTTTAATTCGTAAACAATTTATTGTAATCTAGCCATGAGCATAAGGTTTTCAGATCTTTATTTAATATATATTCTTATTCTACTAATGATTTTGACTTTGCAATAAAATTTTCGTCATCCGCATAAATGTTATAGTTTGATATAAACTTGTTTTTTGGTATGTTCATAATATAATAAAACAAAACTGGACCTAATATAGAGCCCTGTGCTACACCTGTTCTTGTAGTTACTTCATCACCAAGCACGTCTTGAATTTTAACACATTAAAATATATTTTTCTACCAAGTTATAATACGTACCTCTTTTATAACATCTACAAGATACTGTAAATCTTTATTTGTTATTTTATCCAATCCTGGTGCTACATTTTTATTAAGGTTGATTTTAATATCGTAACCGGCGTAAACAATATTGTTTTGTTATTATGTAGCTTAGAGATAGTTACATCTTCCACTGGAGATTTTTGGATCCGTTCCACAATTTTTTCCCCCTATCTCATTAAAAGACTTGTTCATGATTTTAGCCGTTTTGTAATCTGCATTTGTTCTTTCCCCATTTTCTTTCATTATAAATGTCGGTTGTTCATCATTCTTATTATTTGTTCTAGCATTCAAGATTTTCTATAGTTTTCTAGAGTCATTTTCTGCTTTTTCGATCCCTAAAGTTATATGTTTATAGTTGTTCGGTTCTATTTTATGCTCATCTTACAATGATTTTCTATATTCTTTCAATTATATATATTTCAAATATTTTCTATATTATTTCAATTTTTTCAGTCAAAGTTTTTGTACACATTTCTTTTGCTTCTTGAATAATTGTTATTAAAACTTTAATTTCCGTTACTGTTGCTTCACCTATTTCCTCATCTACAATCTGGCGTAGCTGATCATAATCTGTTCTCTGTATTCTGCGTTTTCATAATTAACTTTTTGGTCATCTCACATCTTATATTGTTAACTGGTGATCTGATAAATTATTATCTTCTATTTTGCAACTAATAATGAAAGCTCTTAAGTTTTTTGTTTGTTGTGTTACTTTTGTGCTTTCAATTTTGTTTACTATGTAATATCGTGCAGTAGCTATCATGTCCTTATATTTCACTAATATGTTTTCAAAGAAATTCAAGTTGCTATCAGTAAAAAATAAATTATCTGAATTATTTGTTCGTTTATTTTCTAAATATTTTATAAATAAATGGTTGTTTTCTGCTGGATTCTGCATTTTAAAATTCAATAACCGTATAATTATATATCTCTTCCTTACAAATTACATTGAATGGAATATCATTTTTTACAAAAATTGTAGTGGTAACTCCCCTATCCGTTGTTGTGGGCATGGGAGGATATTGTGTGAATTAATTTCGTTATTATATTTCTGTCAACAATGTGACTATTACGTGTACATTCTCCAATTCTGTAATCAATAAACATTTCTATTATATTTTTTCAGTTGAGTATTACGTATTATTTTTCATATAGTTTCTCCAATTCCTTCTTGTTCTGGCGAGGTATTCCCTATATTTATTATCAATGTGGCTTCTGTAATATTTTAAATCTTTCATAACTTCTTCATTAGAAATTCCAATATTGGAATGGTATGTATAATATATTTTTTGCAATTCATGGTGTTGCGTTGCAGGATCCTCTTGATCAATTAACACTTTCAGACTCGTTTTTATCATACCATTGCAAATGTCATCTTGATCCTAGAAATACGATAAATGCAACCTTAGATCTCGTAATCTAGAAAGCACATACATTATATCCCCGTTATAACCTTTTTAGTTAGTTTGACAATCGACGAAGTCAATGGGCCAATAAAACTGTTGTTTACTTTCATCACATTTGCAGACCGATGTTCCCTCTTTGAGGACTTTTTATCTTTAGGCTCTGTTGTGGAGGTTAATGTGTTTAATCTAGTTTGCGTATCTAATTACGGAATTAATATGTATATTTTTATTATTATTATCTTTATCTTTGCTATTTACATTATCTTTTTCTATTGACTTGATATCATTATACCCGTACGAACGTATGTTCGAAGGGTATACTAAATTTGCCTTACCGTTTGTAACGCTAAGAAATAACGGTCTTAGATATAGACTCAAGTGTATGTTTTTGATCAGCATCAAATTCTGAGTTGATTTAGCTTTGTCTGTCCGTCCGTCCGTCCGTCCCAACGATAACTCAAAAACTAATTGAGCTAAGTTCACCAAATTTTCACAAATGATTTATTGTAGTAAGTGCCAGAACCCTATTTAAATTGGACGTGATCGGGGTACCGGTTCGGGTAGCTGCCATACAACTTCAAAATTTATTTGGCTATATCTCAGAAACTATAAAAGTTGTGGCATTGAAATTTCACACAAACGAATATATTAATAGGGCCAATGTGTCTCATAAAAGTCGTTGAAATTACTTGGCTCCTTCTGGTACCTGCCATACAACTTCAAAATTTATTTGGCTACATCTCAGAAACTATAAAAGTTGTGGTATTGAAATTTCACACAAACGAATATATTAATAGAGCCAATGTGTCTCATAAAAGTCGTTGAAATTACTTGGCTCCTTCTGGTACCTGCCATACAACTTCAAAAGTTATTTGGCTATATCTCAGAAACTGTAAAAGCTGTGGTATTGAAATTTCACACAAATGAATATATTAGTAGGGCCAATGTGTTTCATGAAAGTCGTTGAAATTACTTGGCTCCTTCTGGTACCTGCCATACAACTTCAAAAGTTATTTGGCTATATCTCAGAAACTATATAAGCTATGGTATTGAAATTTCACACAAACGAATACACTAGTAGGGCCAATGTGTATAATAAAAGTCGTTGAAATTACTTGGCTCCTTCTGGTACCTGCCATACAACTTCAAAAGTTATTTGGCTATATCTCAGAAACTATAAAAGCTATGGTATTGAAATTTCACACAAGCGAATATATTACTAGGGCCAATGTGTTTGATAAAATTTGTTAAAATTTCTTAGCTTTTTCTGGTAGCTGCCATACAACTTAAATAGTAGTTTGGCACACACAGTATTTTGAAAAACACACAGTATTGAAATTTTGCATAAATTAATGTGTCCCTTAGTCAGTTATGGCATCTTTATTTGCACATAGGATAACAAATTCGTACGGGTATCACAGAGTTGACAAGGTCAACTCTATTTTTTTCTCTCGTCATTACTATTATTGTTATTATTGTTGTTTATACTTATTATTATTGTTATTGTTATTATTATTATTTTTATTATATTCATTATTATTTTCGTTATCACTTTTATAACTGTTTAATTTCTATGATCACTTTTATTACTATTGTTGTAATTTCTATGATCCTTACTGTTATTATCAAGTTTAATTTTGAACTTTTTTTGTCCAAAAGTTTGGAATAAATTTTAGTAAGTTTGTATTTTTTCTACCATATACATTTACATCATTATTTTTAACGCTTTGACTAAATACTTGTTTAATTTATTGTAATCATTATGGTTAATAGTTTTTTTTTACTTTTTTCCCATATTGATATTGTTCTTACTGTTATTGTTAATATTGCTATTATTTTCTGCACTATTTATTTCTTTTTTACATTATTCCATAATCCCAACATTATCACTGTTACTGTTATAATTATTATTATGAATCATTTCTAAATTATTTGTTTTACTATCGCTAAAATTAAATTTCATATTAGCACTGTTGAATTGGTTATCCGAAGATGAGTAAGCATAGCCTTCACTTATCTGTAGCTGCTTATACCCAATTTTTTTTAACTCGTTTAGTTTTTTTTGTACAATTCGCATTCTTTACTTAGTGAATTGTTATTTATATTTTTTTGCAGTTTACACATATTCTAATTTTCTGTTCTTTATACTCACTTGTTTTATGATTTGCACTTGTGGTTGAAACCATTAAATTTTTTTGCACTTTAATTGCATCAGAAACCCTACATACCAAACCAATGCATAATTTTTCCTTTCCTTTTAAGAAAAGATTCTTTATAGACCTCATTAACCGCATATTGCGTTTCCTTATTAAATTTCTTGACCGTACGCTAGTTAATTATTTTCATTTCAGTCTTTTTCAACATTTCATTTTGTTTTTTTAATTTTTCAATTAATTCACCTTCACCAAATTCATTGCTCACGTGCACAATTTCCATTTTTGGTTTTATTTCTTTTGATATTTTAATTTCATAAGTATCTTCCATTTTTTTGCCCAATTCCATTTTAATTTTTTTTCGGTTTCCCTGAGAATCTGTTTCAATTATTATTCCATTATATCCATTTTCCACCTTTGTATTTAAGTTTTTCTCTCCGTTACGCTTGACGATTCAATTTTGTCACTCTTTGTCTTTGCTTAGGTTTCGCTAATATTGGTAAGTCTTTTTTTCATTATTGGTACCGCTCGGTTTTTTTCTTTATTCGTTTTCAAAACATCAACGAATGGCACCGTTTTACGCTATATATAGTTTGTTTAATAGTTTTTGGTAGTCCCATTATTTTATTTTCGTTCCGTTACAGAACGTTCTCGAAGTCGCTCTTATACTCTTTAAGGTGTTCCGTGTTTCTACGTACCGCGTAGTCCATCTTTTGAAGAACTAAATGTACATTGTGGATGTACAAAACACACAGAAATTTTAACCTCTTCTTTGTATCCAAAATACTGCTATACCACAGCGTTTAACGAAACGTGATAGATTTTATTATACACGCCGGCACACCTAATACTTTCACAGTTAATTCTGCGTTTCTCAGTCACACATCTTATAGTTGACTGCGATAGCCGTTGTACTAAGACAATATTTTTTAACGATCTTAAGCAATTTTAATTTAATTTAAATATTATTTTTAATTTTATCATAATTAAAGTTCCAACCGTTACGCTTGACGATTCAATTTAATCTGACAGCATATTCCTCTGACCTTTGCACATTTGCATTTTTTACGCGTTGTTACTTCCTATTAATCCCCTTTGTAGCCACAACAATGGGGAGATTTCGAAATGTATATCGCCTGCGGCACAGTAGGACGCAACTTCTGAAATAGCGTCCTGGAATTGCATGTTCACCAATAAATTAAGGGCCTCTTTAGACGTTCCCGTCTTTGTCCCGTCAATACTATAGCGCTCCTTTGAAAAAAATCTGTTCCGTTTGGCAGAACTATTGGTATAATCCGCTTTTTACCGCGGATTATTGTACAATCCCCCCTACGTTAGCTTTTTGTCAAGTAGTGAGCCCTTTTATATTTCCCAAAGGACTTATTGTGAGGCTTGCATGGCCCTCTATTGTAGCATACAACGAAAATATTTCTGCTTATTTTCCATCAATTATTATCTTTCATTATTATCCATCAATTCAGTGCGGGATGTACGTTTTCTTGGAGTGCTTTAAAGGATAAGAAATTCTGAAGGCCTGAGTTCTAAGTACCTTGATCCTGATACAATGCTCTGAGATCGGAACGACGCCGACATCTTCCTCATTTAGAAAGGGTACCAGATGCGCATTTAGCTACCCCTATGTGTTCAATCAGCTGCGTTGTATTTTTAACGGCGTCCTCTTCTAAGTTGCAACTTTCCGGTACGTATAATCTTCAGTTTGTTAACCGGTTCATTTCTTCTTAGTACCTTAAACTCCTAATGCTTTTGACTTGGCAATCCTCGATCTCTTCTTCTTGTTTTTCCACATACTGTATATATTTATTTTCATAGTTTCAGGAGGCTTGGAAGCCTTATATACTTTGGATTTGATTTTGTTCTCAACATCCCTGTCGCAGAGTTCCCTTCAGTGTCATTTCGAGCGATTTCGCTCAAAATATATTTGATCTCGGAGAATCTCTTTACATAGCCCTGTTCTTTAAATCTTTTGCCCTTAGAGTTATGACTAATTTTTTTGCTTTAGGTTGTTGTTGTTTTGGTGACATTTCTTGACTAGATTCGCTAGTACAAGACAAATTTACTGCCTGTTGTTTGGAAGCCAGTGTCTCGTGTTGTTTTCTTCAATCTTCATTTTTAATCTCACAAGTGTGTCCGTTGCACAACAAAGCCTAGCACTTTTTTTTTTTATTTATCGAGAGGAAGGGTGAAAAATCTCGAAAGACACTGCCAGACGAAAAGCAGTAGTGTGGAACTTTAATCCACTAAAAACCACCCTCCTCAAAATAAAATATAAAACTAGTCGGAAACGACTAACCATTAATTTTGCTCTAACTTTTTTGATTTTTTACAAGCTTTTGATCTGGCACAATAGCGTACTAAGTACTCATTGTTCCAGATAAAAAACTTTAAACTAACTCGAGAGGTCTCGTACGTTTATGTCTCCTAACATACTTTTGATTGTCAACCAATCGAGCCGCCTCGATGTTGACGTGATTGGGTAAACACATTTTATGATTGGCTACTTGCTTTTTAATTTCTTCTGTGACCCTTAGGATCGTGAGATCTTAACATTACGGACATACCAAGGAGCGTTTACAATGTCCCGTAATACTCTATTTTGAAATCTTTGTATAGATTAGATATGAGTCTGCGCAGCGCAGCCCCATAACTGAATACCGTAAACCCAGACAGGCTTAAATATTTGATTATATATCAAAACTTTGTTGTATATTGTCAACTTAGAACGCCTCCCCAAAAGCCATTCAAACTTTCTGTATTTCTCCTCTAGTTGAGATCTCTTTTTCTTTATGTGCTCCGTTTACTAACAAAAAAAAAGCATAAACTTAATTTCCAATTTATTTTTAATTTAATGCTTTTTTTCTTGAATTTTTTATGAATTTTTGAAAAAGATAATTCATAAAAAGTAAATTTGATCTGCTCGAATTTCGATCGGCGAGCTCACTAGTATGTACGATTGTCAAAATATATCTTTAGCTGTTTCTTCGAAGTAACCATAAGCAAACTGAAGATTACCGTACTTCTGGTATAAGTATTAGTACTTTTAGAAAAAAGATATTTGCGACATAATACGTTTTTTTTGGTATTTTTCGTAGCTTTTATAATTTTTAAAATGGAAATTAATTTATTATACTTTATTATAATATTTTTTTTTTCCTTCTTCACTCCCATAAGGAGCATAGGGCTAGTTCATGATATCTATCATGTCCTAGTTTCTATAGTCATAGAGAGTTAACTAGGTAGGTGACTAGCCTACCGTAGTTTTTATTTATATTAAATATTTCCGTTTATTAATATTTTACTGCTTATTTTTCTTAGTCTTTTTAGTATCGCATATTATGAATATTTGAAAATTACTTGTATAAATTTATTAATATTGCATATTAAGTTATATAATATTGAATATAATTTTTATAGTGACCTGACCGGGGTTTGAATCCGAGACCCTTCGGTTAAAGGGCCGGTGCCATAACCACTGCACCAATGGTCAGATTTTATTATAATATTAATTTTCTAAAATTTTGAGTTAAAGAATTAAGTTTTTTTGTTATCTTTAAAAACCGTAAAAACGATTTATATTAAAAGCAATAATTCCTGTTTTAAGTTTTTCTTTTAAAAAATCCGCCTTTTAATGATTTTACCTTTTTAATAAATTTAAAAAGAAAATAAAATATATATCTGACTGACGTTGCTATAATGCATCCGACGATGGTTAATTAAAACCGAAATAAATTTTCCAAGGAATAATAAGAAAATAAAGCAAAAACTTCAGTTTAAATTGATTTTACTCTAGTGTTTTATTTTTTATTGCTTTAAATTTATTAAAAAGATAAAACCATAAAAATGTGGATTTTTTAGAATAAAAAAGAAATTATTATTTTTAATGGAAATCAACAAGTTCATTAGAAAAATTGCAAGAAGTGAGGAATATCATAATGTACCTGTGTAAGTACGAGTCCGTTTTTCATAGTGTCTTCAAAGACATATAGCCACCTTAGAATAATAAGGTTCTATTTTGACAAGCCATTATTTCGAGAAATTTGTATTTAAAGATTTCGTGTAGCAGATTTATTATATTTATTATTATTCATGTATTAAGCAAAATATTCCGTGAAAGATAAATAAATAATGAAAAATAAAAATGCTTTGTATCATTTATAAATTTTATAATTTGGAAGATATTTGCAATAATATTCTTTAAATTTTTTTTCCTACTAGGTGAAAAAATCTCGAAAGATGAAGAAGGACGGTTCTATCTCCCTTTTTCCTCCGACAGTGGGGGAGCGTGTCTCCCACCCTCAAAAATCACCTAAATTCTGAACGGATAAAACTGGGCCTACAAACTGGACCAACTATAAGACAACTGGCGCTAACTGAGTTTTTCCGTGCAGAAATTAAATACCTTGCATAAGGAAATTGGTATTTTGTGTTAAATCGAATGCTTTTGTTCGTTTAAGTCTTTCTGTCATAACCGAAGTATATCTATTAATAAGTAATTCGACTCGTTCCATTCCGTTAGTGTTGATTTGCATCTTGCTTCCAAACTCTTAAAATATTCAATTTTTTTTAGAAATAGATATTAATAAGAGTTGTGTAGGCAAGAAAGAAACAAAATATTGTAAACAAACGAGTGTATCAAAAACATTGAACTGAAATAAAATTAAATTAAGTTAGGTAAAAATTTTGTTATTTTTATTTTAATAATAACAACATTTATTTTTCACTTTATTAAAGTTAAGTAAAAAACTCGAATGTATGAAAGCAAAAGAGTTTGAAATTTCATGTATGAATGTACACATGCATATACCTGGTACAGTAGATACGCAGTTACAGGTAGTGACATAGAAATAAAGTAATTTATAAAGAAAGAAAAGGTGTATGCATACTTTTATATTTATGATTAATAATTTATGAAATATAATTATTACCGATTCATGAGAAATATATTCTAAATTTATTAAGATTAAAATAAAAATAAAAAATTTAAAGATAATTTTTTTATTTTACTTATTAAAAATTATTAATTACAAATGCTTAACACTAAATATTTAAAATATTTTCAAAAGTACATATGTACTGGAATAAGCTACAAAAATAAAACTCCCGCCTTTAAAATTCTTAATATTTTTTCCTATACTTTATATAGGGAAAAATAAATAATTCCCGCTTTTAAAAATACAACATAAAAAAACAGGTAGACATCTATTGCGCACTTTTTCCCTCTCCAAAAAAATTCTTATGTGTATAAAAACGAAAATAACATGGTATACTGCTTAATTCTTTTAGCTAAGGGAATTTTTTGTATACAAACATTGGTGAGTGATTGCACTAGTGTGATGTAAACAGAGAGTTGAATTACTTATTAATAGATATACTTTGGTCATAACGCCATTGTTTAGCAGCTGAGCTGCTTCCATATTTACATGCTGTTCTAGACGAGCCCTACGCTTTGTAGCATAACTCCTAATTTCATCCACAACCAAAGGAATTCCTAAGTCCCTGTGAATATCACTGTTACGTATATACCATGGCGCATTTACCATGCCCCGTAGAACTTTATTCTGGAAGGTTTGAATTTTGTTAATGTGAGTCTTCTTGGCACAACCCCACAGTTGAATGTCATATAGCCATATTGGTTAAATGATTTGGCTATAAATTAATATCTTATTATCAATTGCCAAATTGGACTTACGACCTAGAAGCCAATAATTTTCTCTATATTTATTTTCTAATTCTATGTGTTTCTTCTTTATATGCCCCTTTCACCTTAGCTTGACATCTAAAATCATTCCCAGGTCCCATTTACGTTGATTTGTGGTGGATTCACTACTTTCCGCTTGGTGAAATTTATGTGAACCGATTTTGCTTCGTTCAACTTCATTTTCCAATCGCTAGTCCACTGGCTTATTTTGTTAATTGCCTCCTATAATTTTTTTTGTCGAATCGTCAATGTTCGCTCGTATTGCCAATACTGCAGTATCGTCAGCAAAAGTGACTATCGTAGCATTTTCTATTTGTGGCAAATCACTCGTGTAAAGCAGGTACAACGTTGGGCCAGCGTTGGCCTTGAGACACACCTGCCTTTATTTCTCTTTGCGTGGAGTATTCAGCATCTTGTTTAATTCTAAATAATCTATCAGCTAAGTAAGATTTCAAAATTTCTATAAATGACGATGGTAATATTTTCCCTAACTTAAGTATAAGGCCCTTGCGCCATACCTTGTCGAATGCCTGTGCTACGTCTAGAAATATAGAAGAGCAGATTTCCTTTTTTTCCAAGCTTTTTTCTATAATATTCGTTATTCTATGGACCTGGTATATTGTAGGATGGTTTCTTCTAAAACTAAATTGATGGCTTGGTATTAGGCCCCTATTTTCTATTATTGGCTTCAATCTCCTTAATAGCAGCTTTTCAAAAACTTTAGACATCATTGGTAACAGTTAAATGGGCCTGTAAGACATTGTTTCTCTCAAGGATGTCCCGGGTTTGAGCACCATAATTACCTCCGCGACTTTCCAAGCACAAGGAACATACCCAAAATCCATAGCTGTATTCATGATTATCGTCAGATGTTCCAATGCCTCGTCTGGTAGCTCTTTCAGTATTTCCGCAGTAATAAGATCAAAACCTGGCGATTTTTTCAACTTCAGGGATCTTATCTCTTCCGCAATTTCTAATTGAGTAAGTGGAGCTATGCTGTCTATTTTATTTGCGATAGATTCTACCAAACTTACATCTGAAGTTATTCCGTTTGGCGTGAATATGCTCTCCAAGTGATCAACAAACAGTTCGACCTTCTCTATATTGCTCCTCGCCCAACTTCCTTTTGCTTTCATTAGTGGTGGAGCGTACTTAATCGGTCTCTTTTTGCTCTTTGCCGCCTTGCATAAGAAATAACTCGTTTCTTTCGTAGCTGACAAGTTCTATATATAATTTTCGTATGCTGCCGATTTAAATTCTTGGATTTTTCTTTTAAGCACCTGGGAAAGTCTGTTTAAAACAGTCTTATCATTAGGGTGACGTGAACGTTGCCATCTACGTCTGGCCCTTCTCTTTTCACCTGCAAAATCAGTTATTTCTCCAGGATAGCTATTTGCTATCGGTTTGTACTTTGACATTTTCGAACAATACGAACAATGCAGCTTTTTGTATGATTTTAATAAATACTTTTAACTCCACATCTAATTGTTCTCTTGATTGTATATTAATATTTACGTCAATATTGTTTATTATTTCGTATTTAAAGCTCGCCCAATTACGTAATTAAAACAATTAAATAGTGCTATTTGCCAAAGTAGGCGTAAATAATGTTTTTGTTATTTTTTCACTTAGTTTTAATATCACAGCAGAGTGATCCGAATTAAAATTATAGTTATCTTCAAGACTTAGAAAGTTTTGTGATATTTTTTTGGTTATAAAAAAGTCAATAACATTAGGAACCTTGTTAATGTCAGTAGACCAATAAGTAGGAGTGCCAGTGGAGTGATAGCAACAATTTAGCTTTTGAATAGCTTTTCATAGCTTTCTTCCTGTAGTTCAGGTGATTCTAGAAACCCAATCTGTGTGTTTGGCATTATAGTCACCTCCTATTAGATATCTGTGTCCATGCTTGTACCTCTTGGCTGATTGCTGATTTGTGCCGCCTTTTATTTTAGGACTCGTATAATATGTCAAATCAGCCTCCGACAGCAAACAAATATCTATATTTCTCGTTTTGAGAAAGACCTCCAATTCTTGTTTCTTATTAAGAACACCATTAGCATTCCAAGTTACAATACGTACCTCATTTACGTACATCTAAGATGTATGTACGTAAATCATAAAGATTTTTAATAATCTTTTACGGATCTCGTCAATTCTAATCAATATACTATACATCATTTGCATAATGCCTGCGTCAGTAATTTTTATTGGTGGGGTTTGTTCTCAGGTTCCTTCATTTTCCTGTTTTCTGGGGTTTTGCTTTGTTCATTAACTTTAACTTGGTTTTGTTTGGTTCTATTCTTTTTCAATCTTCTTTTTTGCAATTCTTTTACAACCAAACAACCGCGATAGCCAGCAAGGAGTGCCTCGTTGCAGTTCGCACATTTGGGCTAAAATTATCCTTCTTGTTGCACTATGCTGTCATATGATTACCAGGACATTTTACACATCTAGCCTCTCTTTGGCAAAACTTTTGTATGTGTCCAAATCTCTGGCATCTCTTGCATTGCGGAATGGATTTGCTGCTTCTAAGAGCTTCAATTTTTACTCTCATGTGCTGTTAGTATTCTATTTTATAGATCTTGTTTATCTCTTCCGCATGGTCAAAAGATAACATAAAGAGCGGAAGTTTTACTGAAATATATTTTCCATTTCTTTCTTCTTTTTGATTTTATTTACAACATCTAGACATTTAAAGTCTTTGCCCATAAGCTTTGCCCGTTTTCCTAAAATCTTTGTCCCGTTTTGTAGCATCTTGCAAAGACTCTCTAACTCGGTTAGAGAGTCTTTGCAAGATGTTTGTTTTATTTCGGAGTTTTCTTGTCCTAGCCTTTGAGAATAATTCCCTCGTGCAAGGCAGCACATATAATTTCTGGCGTCCCTCAGGGATCAGTCGCAGACCAGAGAGGTTTTATATTAAACATAGAGCTCTTTAACAATGAAGTATTATATAATATGTTTTACGTTGAGGTTTCAACAGAATTTGGGGTAATTTGTTTGGAAAATGAAAAAATCAAGATTTTATTATTTAATATTTATTTTTAAATATAAAACTAAACAAAACCAAAATAAAAAAAATAAATAAGCACTTCAACATTGAATTAACAAAGAGAAACTTAAAAAAACTTAACAAATTCATAAGATTAAAATTCTTTATACACACAAAAAAATAGTTATAATATTTTTATTATGTTTTAAAATTAGACAGTTTTAATTTTGTACTCTACGTAAAATACTTGAAAAATAGCCCTTATCGACGGTTGGCATTAATTTCAACATTGGGGAGAACGAGCTGGCTTTTTGTTAGCAGAGACCAAGTCTTTGTAGGAAAACATTTTCGAATAGGAAGTCTAATAGTTATATCTTCGTTTTCATTACACTTTCTTTGTTTTAGTTTTAGTTGTTTAAGATCTTCTGTTTCCAAATGATAATCATAATGACTTAGTTTAAATTCCACAGTAGTTAGTTAAGTTTAATTTAAGCACTTTTGAAAAGAGGATAGCTTTAAAGTTTATCGTATTGGTGCAAGCCTCATATTCATCTATAAGATATTCTTCTACCATGTTTATCAGTTCGTCCACATCTTATTTGTGTACATATTTTATAATTAGAATTGAAAATCTTACGATATTTTAAATTAAAAATGGTAATTACTAAATTACAAAACTTTCTCTTCAAACTTTTTTTTTCCTTCTTTTCCAACTTTGTTCAAATAAATTTTATTTTTATTTAATAAAAAAACTAATCCTCAAAAAGCTCAACATTTTTGAAAATTTTAATGCTCCCGCAAATATTTTGATTAATAAGAATACAGCTGATCGTTTTGAATAAAAACCGAAAAAAAAGTTCTATGTTGTTCTCTTTCGCTGCTAGTTTAAAAGGAAATAACTTTATAAAAAATAGGTTCTATGTTATAACTAATAATAAAGATATCATTTGAATCCTCAAAAAAATTTATCACGTGTTGTAATAGTAGGAAGTTCTATACTCGTATTAACTCTAATAGTGGAAAGCATAAAACAAAAATAAATTAAGAGGAGGGTTTTTGTGGCAAAATTACATGTTTATTTCATTTGTAATTTAAAATTTAGGCAACTGTAGAAGACCATATTTCGTATTTCAGCATTTAAATGGGTACAGAGCCTTTCGGAATCAAAAAGTAAATGTTTTTCCATTTGTTAAGGATAGAACTTTATAATTCTGAAGGAGTGATAAAGTACGACATTCCTGCACAAAATTTGTATTCATAGTTCTATTCAGTAGAAACTAATAATCACATTGAGTAGGAGCTCAGTAATATTGGTAACTGCAAGTACCGTGAAAAATTTTTACAAATTTTTGCAAGTAAAATATGGTAAAATATTTTTTATAAATTTTTTTGTTTCTTTTTAGTATTTTATGAACCAAGTGATATGCGAATTGCAGATAAGCCTTTTACGTTAGGCTCCATTTTCACAGATCAAATTAAATTTATATCTCCAAATATCTTTGAGCTACAAGCTATTTCGAAAAGCATAAAAGGAGAGTCGATGGATTTTTTGAACACAAAAATTTTGGAAAATAAAGAAGAAACAATGCAAGTTGCGAAAAAATTGCTAAATGATGTGAACGGTAATTTTGATTGTGTAATATTGACTTTGGGCTCTTTCGGAGTGATAGTGAGTGGCCCCTTGGATATACAACACACATTTTTTGATAATGATTTGATTTATAAAGGAAAGCCAGACACACTAATAAAAAATTTTTACTTTGAAGCTCCAAAAATTCATAATATAATAAATGTGTCAGGCGCAGGTGATAGTTTCTGTAGCGGATTTATTTCAGCAATGTTAAAAAGAGATACGCTAAAGAATTGTGTTTTAAATGGGTTTTCAGGTGCTAAAGACGCGTTATTAAGCGAAGATGCTGTGCCAGAGCACTATACACTTGTTGCTGAAAATTTGAAATATTATGAAATTTTCTAGGCAAACATTATAATAAAACAAACATTTTACGAAACATAAATATATATCATATATGTATGTATGCACTTACAAGCATAATAAATATGGGCTCACAGTTTTAGTTTTTTTTTAATAAATTTTACAAATTCAAAAGTTCCCCAAGCTTTGCCAAGAGATTTTTAAAAACTTTATAAAGTTTGTGCAGGCAAACCACGGCAGACAGGAATACTTTACTCAGAAATAAGATTTTTTATAATGTCAAGATGCAAACTGTCTGAGAAATTACGTTTTGAACAAAAATGAGAGAAAATAGTGACAATGTTTAAAGTTTTTTCAAGTTTTGTAAAGCAAAATTTAGTGTTTTAAAAACTTTGCAAATCCTACAGCTGTCGAAACATATGTTTTTCGTGGTTATGTCTGAAGATTTTTGAAAATTGAAATTTTCGGCTTTTGGTATAAACAAAAAAATATTTGTTTATGCTTGATAAATACTTTGAAATTTGACGTTTATCATTTATTTATAGTTTTTAAAAGTCTTTTTCAAATTTTCTGTCTGGTTTATTTTTTTAAGTGAGAATTTTTTTCTTTTTGAGAGAAATTTCGCCATTTTTTCTCTTTTTAAAGTTTTTGCAAGTTAAATCGCAGGCAGACCTAATATGATTATAACAAAATTATTTAGATTTAGGGTATAATCAGAAAGTAATCGATGCAGCATTGATTTAAATTCATCTAAAAATCATGTACAAAAATATAATCAATATGGTAACACTTATAAAGTTTTATGTCCAAAAATTTCAAAAATACGCATCATATGTGTATCGTTTTAAATCAGCTGTGGATCAATTTTTTTGTGATTTGGTATTGATGCAAAGTTTTTTAAATGGAAGCTGAGAAGAAATTAACTTATTATTTTAAATCAATAACTAATAAAGTTAATTATTTTTTGTTAATATTAGTTTCTAATAATGAATAAACTAAAAAAGGTGAAAATAGAACCGTATCAATATTTTCAAATGTTTCATTATGTTAAAATTTCCAAAACTTAATCGAAATTTTTTTTCAAATTTTCTAAAATCATTTTGATGAATGTAAAAGGTACACAATTAGACCTCAAGTCGTTCGGTTTTACCCATCCAAGTCATGGCGCGAAACCTCAGATTTGCAAATTACTGATTTCTTTGACATTGAAATCCACCTCTGCAAGCGCTTCCGTTCCCAAATTCTATTTCAAATTTTAACGCCATACCAAAAAGCCTTACTGTCTCAAAACAACTGCATTACTAGTTTAAGAGACATATGTGAGTTAAAATGAAAATTATATGTATATTGAAATCATTGTAATAATAAAATAATTATTATCTTATGGTTTAAACATTGTTCAATTTCTCAGTGTATTTACAAATTTAAGTTAAATTATACTCCGTTCACAAACTTTTATCCTATATTATTAAGTAGATTATTCTCTATATCCAAACTGGTTGTGTTCTTCTCATCATTACTTGAATCCTCATAAACTAAATTAGTTTTTTAGTTAAGCAATTTCTGTTTTCTTTTTTGAATCTAAAATATTTTGAGATGGGCGTATAAATCTTCTAACAGCAAAATTTTCTTGTTACCGACCGTATTGTGTAAACAATAGGTAGGTTATGTGATGGCAACAAATTTTGCATATCGAGTTTTCGGTGGGAATGCACTTCTCCATAGTAGGGAAGTGTAAGTAAACTATTTTTAGCAACCTGTCGGTCCGTCGGTCAGTCGGTCTGTCGGTCTGTCCGTCTGTCGGTCTGTCGGTCTGTGTGCGCACGCGTGTATCTCAAGTTCGGCTGAACCGATTTTGATGAAATTTTATATGTAAGTTTATTTCCACCATGGCACGGATTGATCAACTTTTGGGATATATCAGGCTTTGAGAACTGCACTTTTTAGCGGACCTGTTTTACATTTTTGAACATTTTGAAGAAAGCATTCAACCGGGCCAACTATACATTTACGGGCCAAATATACATTTTTGTGTATATAAAGAGAAATAATCAACCGATTTCATTGAAATTTAATATTTGAATTGCTCGTATTAAAGCAATGAACATGTAAATTTTTTGGAAAGACCAGGCATTGGCAACTAGACGTTTACTACGGGCCAAATATTCATTTTTGTGTATAAAAAGAGAAAAAACCAACCGATTTCATTGAAATTTAATATATGAATTCCTCGTATTAAAGCAATGAACATATAAATTTTTTGGAAACATCAGGGCTCGAAAACTGATTTGCGGGCCGATTTTACATTTTTCGTAGATATGGTCTACGGAACGAATTGATGGGATTTCATGAAATTTGATAATTGAGTTCTGGGCATTACCAAAACTATCTGGTGGGCATTTCGGGGAATTCGGATAGCACAAAACGAAACTGTACAAAGAGCCAAATTTACATTTTTCTAGATATGTTAACTATAAGCTTACTAATGTCCTAAAAATTGGAAAGAGGTAATTAACAGGCGTGGCCTCGGTAGCCGAGTGGTCAAGCACTCGAGTGTAGATTGAATCAACCGAGGGAGCGTGGGTTCAAATCCTGCGACGGCCTGCACTAAATAGATGTGGAATTACTGAATAAGTAATCTCAATTCTCCCACAGCAGTCCACATATAACCTAAAAATTAATATCTAATATTAGTATAACCTTAATACAAAATAATTACCATATATTCTTAATATCCAATACTATAGCCCGCAAATACACAATACAATTAATAAACTGAAATAATTAATATAAAATATATCATCTGACGCATGACACTGACAACCCACCAAACATCTCAACTTACCGTCAGAAGAAGTTCAGGGCTGTACAGACCGCGGCGACATCTTGCGGAAAAAATTCTGACTCGTCCCTCTACAGGGCGATAAAATCAACTAGATTATGTAGATAGCTACGGTAGGCTAGTCACCCGCCTAGTGAATTCCTTTGACTCAAGAAACCGATACACGGCCTCGGATTAACACTGTTGATAACCTGGTAACGAACATTGGAACTCATACAAGGACTCGAATCGGACAATGGAATGTTAGAACTATGTTAGAACCGTCAAGATGGGCACAAATTGAACAAGAAATGAAGCGATACAGGGTAAAAATATTGGGAGTAAGCGAGACAAGATGGCCTGGTATGAACGAGCTAATAACAAATGAGGGTAACAAATTCATATACTCTGGTGGTACGGGCGGAAGCAATGGCGTAGGAATAATAATAGATAAAACCATGGTCAATAGCCTGATGAGCTGGAAGTCAACCTCTGACAGAATAATTGCGGCTAGATTCTATACCAAAATAAGAAAAATAACAATTATCCAATGCTACGCCCCAACCGAAACGTCAGATGAGGAACATAAGGATGAATTCTACTCCCAACTTGTGGCAACTATTAGCAATATCCCAAGAACAGACATCATCATACTTATGGGCGATCTAAACGCAAAAGTGGGTGCAATGTCGGAGAATGACCCAAGAAAAATCATGGGCCCCCATGGTGTTGGTACAAGAAATAATAATGGCGACCGTCTCCTCGACCTATGTACAGAATTCAACTTGGCGATTGGCGGCACCTTCTACGCTCATAAGAGTATACACAAGTACACCTGGGAGTCCCCTAATGGTCAAACAAGAAACCAAATAGACCACATATGTGTCAGCGCAAAATGGAAAGGCTCGCTGCTAGATGTCAGAACACGAAGGGGGGCTGATATACACAGTGACCATATGCTTATCACTGGAGATATAAGATTGAGACCAAGTGCTTTGAGATATACGGCTCGCAAAAGAAGAGGGGGTCTGCGTGTACCAGAACTACAAATAGAAAGTACAAAGCGTCAATTTGTATCAAAAATGCAAGAATTGGCTACACGACAGCTGGATCCTAGCGATATACAATCAAGTATACGACAGATAGGTGAAGAAACAGTAGGAATTAAAGAACCAGAGCGAAAAATATGGATCTCTGACAATACATGGGCAAAGATAAGAATAAGAAGAGATCTGAGAAATAAGCTCTTAGCACGCCCTACACCTGAACTCAGAGCAGAATACAACAACATTGCGAAACAAGTTAAGAAGTCTGCCAGAAGTGATAAGCGAAAATACTACAACAATATCGCGTCAGAAGCACAAGCAGCAGCCGAGCGTAATGATATGCGCACCCTGTACAATAAAATAAGATCGCTTACTAAGACCAACACGAAAACTAATCGGCCAATCTTAGACAAAAATGGAAATCTGCTGACGTCGAGAACTGAGCAGCTTCAGCGTTGGAGGGAGCACTTTGAAGAAACCTCACACCACTTAAATGTGCCAGAAGAATATGCAGCAATACAATCAAATCATGCCCTCCGAATAAATGCTTCCCCGCCCACACAACGAGAAACAGTGGAAGCCCTAAAGAGATTAAAGAAGAATAAGGCAGAAGGCATTGACGGCATCCCCGCAGAGCTTCTACAGGCTGACATTGGTAGTACTGCGGCAATACTACATCCAGTACTCCAAAGTGTGTGGCAGAACGAGAATGTCCCGGATTCATGGAAGCAGGGCCTTATAGTGAAGCTCCCAAAGAAGGGTGACCTCCGAGAATGCTCCAACTGGAGGGGAATCACCATACTAAACTCAGTAAACAAAGTGCTGGCCCTCATAGTCCTCGAAAGAATCGAAACGCAACTTGAGCATACTCTGCGAGAAGAACAGGCTGGGTTCAGAAAACAAAGAGGTTGCATCGATCACTCTAACACACTGAGATTAATAGTAGAACAATCAGTTGAATGGAGGTCCCCATTATACATAACATTCGTAGACTTTGAGAGAGCATTTGATACTATAAGACGTGAGCAGATTTGGAGGACGCTGGCCAGTAGGGGAGTACCAGAGAAAATAATAAACATTATACGGGCCCTATACAATAACTCAGAAATCAGAGTGCTGCACGGCAATGAATTAAGCGAGCCATTACAAATGAACAATGGTGTAAAGCAGGGTTGCCCACTCTCCCCCCTACTGTTCAACTTAGTTCTCGACGAAGTAATGCGTGGAGTAACAACAACCCCTAGAGGTATACAATGGTCCATTACGAACCGTCTAGAAGACTTGGAATACGCAGACGACATTGCCCTACTTTCCCACACGCACGCAGATATGCAAAATAAATTAAATGAGCTAAAGATAGCGGCAGAAAAAGTAGGTCTCAAAATTAACAATAACAAGACCAAATCGCTCCGAATAAACGCATCTAACTCAGCCCCGTTTAACATCGGTTCTATGCCAGTAGAAGATGTGGATCATTTCAACTACCTTGGAAGCATCATATCTACATCGGGAGGTGCCAAGGAAGACATGGATAATAGATTAAAACTGGCTAGAATGGCGTTTGGCAGACTGTGGGCGATTTGGCGATCCTCGCACATAACAAGAAAAACGAAACTTGCCATATTCAACGCATGTGTAAAGTCTGTGCTTCTATACGGCTCTGAAACTTGGCTGGTCCAGAAAAATGCAACAAACAAGCTCCAGGTCTTCGTAAACAGATGCTTGAGGGCCATCTGCAAAATATACTGGCCCCAACGTGTAAGCAACACAGACCTATGGGCGATAACTGGCCAAGAAAGAATTGCGATTGCAATAAAGCGTAGAAAGTGGGGTTGGATTGGTCATACCCTAAGGCGGCCACCCAGTGCGATTGCCAAGCAGACTCTGGAGTGGAACCCTCAAGGAAGAAGGAGTGTTGGGCGCCCTAGAAACACATGGCGCAGAACGATATGCAAAGAAATAGAAGGTGCAAATACCACATGGACAGAAGCAAAAAGAATGGCCAACAACAGAGTACGATGGCGAAGCTTTGTAACGGCCCTATGCTCCCGCGTGGAGTAGAAAAGGCAAAAAAAAAAAAAAAAAAAAAAAAAAAATTAACAGGCATTTTTATAATATTCTGTAACACTTTCACTTAACTAGACAATGCACAATGCGGTCGGTTATGTGCTGGCCACATCAGATTTTTTTTGTTTTTTTTTTGTCATTTATTAGATTTTGAACAACGCACATTACACTCACATCAAGTGAAAAAACAAAAAAATATTGTTTTTCTTTTTTTTTAACAAACAAAATACATACATAGAATAATTTAAAATATTTTGTACACATACAAAATTGAAACCATTTAAGGTAAGTGAATATTTCTAAGTTAGTATGAAAAGGTAATATTTTTTGACATATTTTTAAAATCAGTCAAAATTGTCAATATTTTATTATATAATGTATGTAAAAATATAGCAAATTCACGAAATGATAATTTATTTTGGAATTAATTTCTAATACCAAAAAGAATTCTCTTAACTTTTCAATAAAAAGGCGAGTGAAACTACAAACATTAAAAACGCCTGAATTGATTCGTACAACCATTTGTACTACTTTTAACTACTTTTGGAGGGCAATATGGAAAATTGTTAAACTAAAATATTTGAACTTTATTCCTCTGTCGATTGTGGTAATGTAAAGTAATAGCTTTAAGAATCTCGCAAATTTCTTATACCATTGCAGTAATTAGTAAGTATAAAAATATATTTGTTTTTATGAATTTTGGATGGATATCGTATCGAAACCTGACTATATAAAAACTTAGTATCCGATTATAACAACTGCAAAGATTTCATTCAATCATTTTATTTTTCGCCGTTAATATTGCATACAAATTTATATATATATATATATATATCGACAGTCACATGCAAAAATGTGATTACTTAATTTACCATTTTTTTCTAAAATTACTTTATTATTACGTCGTTAAAGATTCTATTAAAATTAAAAAGAATGGTTTTTATGAAGATTTTTGTACTTTTACTGAAGATTTTGTAGAATAAATTAATTTAATTACAAAATGTGTACACAAATTTCCCTTTTGCTGAAAATAAATTTTGTGAATCAAACTAAAACTTGAGTAACTTGAGTTAGCATTGTTTTTTACGTAAAACACATGATTTAGCAATGGGTGTTTTTGAAAATGCAGTTCTTAAGGTTAGAACTGCGAAGCTTTAAAAGCCCTACTTTTTATTTGTACATGAAGCTTTAAAAATTTTGCAGCTCTAACTAAAAGAAGTGTACTTTCAAAAGGAACCATTTTTATATTGGGAAACATTAGTAATATACATATTACACTAATGCGAGTTACTCGAGTTTAGCTACGGCGTTGTGTCAATTGCTACAATTTAAGTGCAGTTGTAGTATTTTAATTTGGAAAAATATTTGTTTTATTTTATTTTTCGTATTTTCGCAAGTAACGACAAATGTGATCATTTAAACAGCAACAACTTGCAAGAAAATTTAAGAACGAAGATAAGGAACGTACATTAAGGTAGTAATCGTAAGATCATTTTAATTTGATACGATTTTGATAAGCAATTTGTTACATAAGCTGCTGAAAGTAACATATTTTACTATAAAAGAACTTTATAAAGTACAACCTCACACTTTACAACATCGAAAATTCTGATACAATATATTACGTCTGTGATGAAGGTACTGCTTCTAAAGCGGCTGAAACATTTTGCCAAAACAAGAATTTGTAGAAAAAAATAATTTTTTGGAATTAAATTATTGCCCAGGCCCAAATAAAAATCATATTGTTTAAACTTTTTACTTTTGAGTAGAAAGACTTTCAACATTAATGTAGTAATCTATTTCTAGAGAAGAAAGACACACAAAACGAAGATGATAGTGTATATTGCAAAAGAATAAAACTCTTTATAAACCAACTCAATGGTATATTCAGCATACCATAAAATAAAATCTTATAAAATTACTATCACTATGAAATCAAAAATATTTTTGAAAAAAGGTGCTTATTAGTTCCACTCTGTCCAACTGCCCGTCCGTCCATCCGTCCGTTCATCTGTCAGTGTATCTGTTTACAAAACTTGTACACCCTTGCAGGTAGAAACCTGAAATTTGTACATAGATCTTTACTAGAAACTAATTTTCGTAGAACATAATTTTTATCTATCTGCCCCTCTATAAAAGTTATACCCCCAAAACCTGCTGCTAAAAATGCTGTTTTTCAACTATTTATTGTAGTAGAACCATATGCATTTTTCAAATTTTGCAAACGGAAAGGCGGTGGCTTGCTTCTTCTTTTACGGCATACTATATTTGAACTTTAAAAAAACAAAATGCCGTTAAAATTTACCGTTATATAAAATCCGTTTTTTCCAAATTTTTACGTTGGTTTTCTCCTAAACCCCAGGTTGTTAAAGTCTGAGAGCTTTCAGAGATTAATAAATAGTTCATTTCATTAGAAGAAAATTTTTTTCCATCTCCACCCCCTCTCTCAATGCAAAAATCTACCGGTAAATTCCATGACATTAAAAAATATAATTATTTTTCTTAACTCACACAATTAACCCTTAAAACCGAGAAATATTCTAACCCTTCTTAAAATTTATTTTTGCTTTATTTCAAAGCCTGCATAAATCGTTCATCCCAAATATATGCAATCCTAGAAATAGTTTCGTATATGAATGAAATAATTTTAATAGTGTAGTAGGTATACATAGAATGTTTTTCAAAGCAGTATTTGCAGTTGTTGAAGGGAAAAGTGCTGCAATGCAAACCATTGGTTTGACCCAACTTTATTTAATTTTAAGCTTACTGTGCAAAAATTTTACTGAAATAAAAATGAAAAAGAATTAAAAAATAAGCTGGAGCAGAAGAACATTTTTGTACTGGAGTAAGAGAAATTATTGTTACGGTACTGGGGTAATTTATTAGAAAATTTGTACTAAAGTCAATTAACAATAAGCTATACAAAATTGAGAGGCTTTAAAAGGGTTCTTCGATAATTCAGACATGTCTACTGGAAATATTAAATTAAATTTCAAAAGTCTTTTCACACATACTTACAACTGTGCAGAACTGCATTAATTATAAAAAATCCTTAAAAATTCCTTTAAAACTTTAACCATAACTGTAATTTTCCAGCATGTTATTTAACGTGCATGTTGTTTAAGCATGTTATTTAAGTACTAGGGTAATTTATTAGAAAATTTGTACTAAAGTCAATTAACAATAAGCTATACAAAATTGAGAGATTTTAAAAGGGTTCTTCGATAATTCTGCTACTGGAAATATTAAATTAAATTTCAAAAGTCTTTTCACACATACTTACAACTGTGCAGAACTGCAGTAATTATAAAAAACCTTAAAAATTCCTTTAGAACTTTAAGCATAACTGTAATTTTCCAGCATGTTATTTAACGTGCTGAAAAATTAATTTAAGATCTGAGTTAGAAATGAATTATCGAAAATCCCCAAAATTTTATGTGAAAATAATTTCATTCTTAAAATTTATCATAAGTTCTATGTATTATTAACAGGTGACCGCGTTAATAATCAGATGATGATGCTGTGATAAAGAAAATATCTACTCCTCAATTAATGATAAATACTTTAAGTAACCAAACTTGACTTCCATTTTTTCCAAAATTTCCATAATTTTCTAATGCATGATATGTGAACTGTTATCGAAAATAATTTTATTTTTGTTCAAAATGTTATCAATATTGATATTAGCAATAAATTAAGCATTTTTTTATAGTTTTTAAATTTTTTTAAATTAATTAAAATATTATAGAAATTTCAGTGGTACAAAATAACATTATTTTTGAAATTAAAAAAATTATGTGGTCTTATCCCAAAAAACTTTATAGCTGTTATATATCCAAAGATATGCAAGTTTGAAAATAATGAAATCGGATTTACGCAAAACCTTAATTTCATAATTAGCATAGTTTTACTTGGGACCACCGATATGTTAATGTTGGATGCGCTGGTCGATAAAATGACTCACGGATATATAAAAATTCATCTCTAAACAAACATATGCAATCATATAAAATTATATATTTAGTTCTTATTTGCTGCTTTCTTGGGGACACCCCCTGCTCTTTTAATAGCCATAGTGATAGGAATAATCCTTTTTTTTAACTGTTTGATATGTTTGTCCCATTTCAAATGTTCATCTATGCAGATGCCAAGATATTTTACATGTTCCACTCTCTTTATTACGGCATTCCCCACTTTTATTTGAATTTCATGGTACTTTTTCTTAGGTTTTTTAAATACCATGTAACACGTTTTTTTGGAATTTATGCAGAGATCATTTCCTTCAAGCCAATCGTTGTAAATTTTAATATCTTTATTCAGAATGTGTTCCAATTCATTTAAGGTTTTAGCTTTTGCTATTAAGTTTGTGTCATCTGCATATATTGTGTATTTTGATTCTATGTTACAAATGGAGAGGTTCGTAACATATAATATGTATAAAAGTGGTCCTAATAAAGATCTTTGAGGTACTCCGGTATTTATAATTAGTTCAGCACTTGCCGTGTTGTTTATTCGTACACAATGAACTCTATTTGATAAGTATCTCCTAAATAAGCCATTTGCTGTGCCTCGTATACCCAAATCTTCAAGAAAATCTCGTAGCTTGATGTGATTTACTACATCGAACGCTTTGCTTAGATCAATAAATACTCCTGCAACATAGCACCCTTCGTCCAGAGCATCATAAATATGATCTAATGTTACCGATACAGCAGAATCGGTACCACTTCCTTCAATGAAACCATATTGATTTGTGTCAAAGCCAATTGTAGATTCCACAAAACTTCGAATTCGTTTATTTATAGCTTTCTCATATATTTTACTAATTGAATTAAGAAGTGATATTGGCCTGTAATTACCGCAGTCTGTTTTTGTTCTACTTCTGTGAATCGGTACAATTACAGCCTTTTTTAAGCACTCTGGATAAACCCCATTAGTGAAACATGAATTTACCATATTACATAAGGGCTTCTTTATAACATGTATTAGTTGCTGAATATCGTTAACTGTTATTCCATCCTCCCCTGAAGCAGCATTCTTATTAAGATTCAAAGCAATCTCGATTTCAAAGCAATTTCATTTTCTGTAACTGGTATCAAGAATACTGATTTTTGATTTGTTACATTTCTCACTGTATTTTGCACGATGTTAGAACTATTTTCATTTATAATCTTTTCTCCAATTTCATTAAAATATTTGTTTAAGAAATTAGCAGTTTCGAAATCCGTTGTTGTAACATCACCGTTCGGTTTAAGTAAATTACAGATGCCGTCGTCTTTTTCATCATCTTTATTTTTTATTGTATAATTTATCACCTTCCACAGTTTTCTACTATCATTTCCAGCTTTTTCGATGTGATCATTAATATGATTTCTCTTTGCTTGAGTAATAAGTTTTTTTAAATTCTTTTTCATTTTTAGATACTTATATTTTTTTGCTGTATTATTGGGATCCTTTTTATGTGCTTCATATAAAGAGCGTCTAATTTTTAATTTACTGATAATAGGTGTAATCCATGTATTACTTCTTGACCTTATTGTGTATGTTGACCTTTTGTATGATATGAATTAAATCTTCAACTTCTGTAATACTTCTCTCTGCTAACTCATTGCTAACATCTTCATACATTTTAACATAATCTATTCTACTACGTGCGAGGTTTGAGAAAGGTTTTAATTCATGTTTTATTAATTCTACGCTTACGAAAGTAGTTTTATGATCAGATATGTCGTTATCTTCGATTTTATAGGTAATTTTGTGCTGATCATCTATATTTGATACAATATGATCAATTAATGTGCTAGTAGACGCGGTTTGCCTTATGTTGTGTGTTTTGTTTA